>NC_092168.1:28619683-28762183 GCF_045791955.1 Oncorhynchus clarkii lewisi | reverse complement strand
CCCACCTGGACTTGACCAGGCTGAGAAGACATGTTAGACCTGTGTGTGACCTATACTTCCATCCTCTTTAACAGACGCCTCCCACCTGGACTTGACCAGGCTGAGAAGACATGTTAGACCTGGGTGTGTCCTATACTTCCATCCTCTTTAACAGATGCCTCCCACCTGGACTTGACCAGGCTGAGAAGACATGTTAGACCTGTGTGTGACCTATACTTCCATCCTCTTTAACAGACGCCTCCCACCTGGACTTGACCAGGCTGAGAAGACATGTTAGACCTGTGTGTGACCTATACTTCCATCCTCTTTAACAGATGCCTCCCACCTGGACTTGACCAGGCTGAGAAGACATGTTAGACCTGTGTGTGACCTATACTTCCATCCTCTTTAACAGACGCCTCCCACCTGGACTTGAACAGGCTGAGAAGAGGGGGATTAAAAAGTAGAGATTCAAATGTATCTGGCTGATTGAAGAATTCATCTTGTTGGACATTCCTCCCTGGCATTTGGTTCTCCCTGTCTGCCCCCTCACCCTCAGTGTGTGTGTGTGTGTGTGTGTGTGTGTGTCGTACGGAGCCATCTTACATACAGTGTCCGCTGTAAAAGGTCAGTGCTCATCTGTGCAGCAATTCAACCTTTAAAGGTTGGCTCCCTCTTTAAGTGACAGACACTTTACAGCCCAGAGACAGATAGAGAGGGGGGAGGGGTAGAGAGAGAGTATAGAGAGTATAGAGAGAGGATAGAGAGAGGAGAGAGAGAGAGGATAGATTTCAGGGTCAGTCGTGGGGTGGACAGTCACAAAGACAGAGCTGCTGTGAAGAGCCATGTCACAGCGTTGTCCTCTAGGTACAGGAGAGATGCAGAGATAGAAGGAGGGAAGGAAGGAGGGAGAGATGAAGGGAGGAAGGAAGGAGGGAGAGATGGAAGGAAGAAGGGAGAGATGGAAGGAGGGAGGGAAGGAGGGAGCGATGGAAGGAGGGAAGGAAGGAGGGAGAGATGGAAGGAAGAAGGGAGAGATGGAAGGAGGGAGGGAAGGAGGGAGAGATGGAAGGAGGGAGGGAAGGAGGGAGAGATGGAAGGAGGGAGGGAAGGAGGGAGGGAAGGAGGGAGAGATGGAAGGAGGGAGGGAAGGAGGGAGAGATGGAAGGAGGGAAGGAAGGAGGGAGAGATGGAAGGAGGGAGGGAAGGAGGGAGAGATGAAGGGAGGAAGAGGATGACTGAATAGGGAGGGATGAAGGGAGGAAGAGGATGACTGAATAGGGAGGGATGAAGGGAGGAAGAGGATGACTGAATAGGGAGAGATGAAGGGAGGAAGAGGATGACTGAATAGGGAGAGATGAAGGGAGGAAGAGGATGACTGAATAGGGAGGGAGGAAGGGAGGAAGAGGATGACTGAATAGGGAGGGATGAAGGGAGGAAGAGGATGACTGAATAGGGAGGGATGAAGGGAGGAAGAGGATGACTGAATAGGTGAGGGATGCCATGGGGTCTGTGAAACAGCTTCATTCTGCAGAAGCTCTACCAGGAAGTAGATCTAAAATCAACACAAAATCTCTCCTTAGAAGACCTCTAGTCCAGGGTTATGTTCATCACCTCTAGTCCAGGGTTATGTTCATGACCTCTAGTCCAGGGTTATGTTCATAACCTCTAGTCCAGGGTTATGTTCATCACCTCTAGTCCAGGGTTATGTTCATCACCTCTAGTCCAGGGTTATGTTCATGACCTCTAGGCCAGGGTTATGTTCATCACCTCTAGCCCAGGGTTATGTTCATGACCTCTAGTCCAGGGTTATGTTCATGACCTCTAGTCCAGGGTTATGTTCATGACCTCTAGTCCAGGGTTATGTTCATGACCTCTAGTCCAGGGTTATGTTCATGACCTCTAGTCCAGAGTTATGTTCATGACCTCTAGTCCAGGGTTATGTTCATGACCTCTAGTCCAGGGTTATGTTCATGACCTCTAGTCCAGGGTTATGTTCATGACCTCTAGTCCAGGGTTATGTTCATGACCTCTAGTCCAGGGTCATGACCTCTAGGGGTTATGTTCATGACCTCTAGTCCAGAGTTATGTTCATGACCACTAGTCCAGGGTTATGTTCATGACCTCTAGTCCAGGGTTATGTTCATGACCTCCAGTCCAGGGTTATGTTCATGACCTCTAGTCCAGGGTTATGTTCATGACCTCTAGGCCAGGGTTATGTTCATGACCTCTAGTCCAGGGTTATGTTCATGACCTCTAGACCAGGGTTATGTTCATGACCTCTAGTCCAGGGTTATGTTCATGACCTCTAGTCCAGAGTTATGTTCATGACCTCTAGTCCAGGGTTATGTTCATGACCTCTAGTCCAGGGTTATGTTCATGACCTCTAGTCCAGGATTATGTTCATGACCTCTAGTCCAGGGTTATGTTCATGACCTCTAGACCAGGGTTATGTTCATGACCTCTAGTCCAGGGTTATGTTCATGACCTCTAGTCCAGGGTTATGTTCATGACCTCTAGTCCAGGGTTATGTTCATGACCTCTAGTCCAGGGTTATGTTCATGACCTCTAGTCCAGGGTTATGTTCATGACCTCTAGTCCAAGGTTATGTTCATGACCTCTAATCCAGGGTTATGTTCATCACCTCTAGTCCAGGGTTATGTTCATGACCTCTAGTCCAGGGTTATGTTCATGACCTCTAGTCCAGGGTTATGTTCATGATCTCTAGCCCAGGGTTATGTTCATGACCTCTAGTCCAGGGTTATGTTCATGACCTCTAGTCCAAGGTTATGTTCATGACCTCTAATCCAGGGTTATGTTCATGACCTCTAGTCCAGGGTTATGTTCATGACCTCTAGTCCAGGGTTATGTTCAAGACCTCTAGTCCAGGGTTATGTTCATGACCTCTAGTCCAGGGTTATGTTCATGAGGTGATTATAACTGAACTCATCCAGAACACTTAGTTCTGTTTTGCATTACAAAGCTTTGTCTCTTCTTTCTTCTTAGTGAACACAGCCATGGTTTTTCTAATCACTTCCCTCCATCCCCTCTTCCCCAGGTTTCTCTTCTGTCTATCAGCTTGGCCGGTCTCCACACATGGCTGGTCTGGGCATGCTCTGTTGTGTTTGGCATTCAGACTGGAGAGATGGCTAAATGCCTGATCACTGAGGCCTGACTGGCTTTAATCAGCTGAGGACACACACACACACACACACACACACACCTCTCCCTAAAGTGATGACTGGACTGAGGAACTAACTGCATCCTTGGGTCAGATAGTTTCCTGGCTGGTGGAGACAGATGGAAATATCTAGTTTATTTGGTGATCTGTTCACACACAGGTCCCAGTGGAGTGTTACCTACAAACCTGACTAAGACATAGGAGACAACAATATACACAGCACACTTCATACAGCGAGGTCAAGGACTCACACACACATCTCAAGCTGCAGTGAGTTGGACGTGGGGGTTGACGGTGTCAGCTGAGGGATACAGTACTGTAGAATGTTACTTCTGCTCTCAGCTCTCCATCTGTAACCCTGCTGTACATGCTGACTGATGATTGTTGAAACGTCAACCTAAACCTGACATCGCTCTGCATAATTTCCTGCTCGTTGCTTCCTTCAACATTTCTCCATAACCACAGGCATCCACATCCCGTTCCAGAAACATGTGAAAGCAACACACAGCAGCCACACAGGCCTCATAGCTGTACAGACAGAACAAGATACACAGGCCTCATAGCTGTACAGACAGAACAAGATACACAGGCCTCATAGCTGTACAGACAGAACAAGATACACAGGCCTCATGGCTGTACAGTCAGAACAAGATACACAGGCCTCATAGCTGTACAGGCAGAGCAAAATACACAGGCCTCATAGCCGGACTACTAATTAACAGTTCTGTCAGAAATCCCATAACCTCGTCCCCAGGCTATTGCACACAGCGCATATAAACCTGGTACATCCACAATTCAAAGTAGGCCTCAGTGGAAGTGACCATATAATTCTATGGGAGTGACCTACCTTACTGAGTAAAGTATTTGTCATCAATTAATTTTAGCAAATCACTCTCCCGGGCCAGGGATGCATACCTGTCTCCCTCTAACCTGTCTCCCTCTTACCTGTCTCCCTCTTACCTGTCTCCCTCTTACCTGTCTCCCTCTTATCTGTCTCCCTCTTACCTGTCTCCCTCTTACCTGTCTCCCTCTTACCTGTCTCCCTCTTACCTGTCTCCCTCTTATTTATTTTATTTTATTTCACCTTTATTTAACCAGGTAGGCTAGTTGAGAACAAGTTCTCATTTGCAACTGTGACCTGGCCAAGATAAAGCAAAGCAATGTGAACAGACAACACAGAGTTACACATGGAGTAAACAATTAACAAGTCAATAACACAGTAGAAAAAAAAAGAGTCTATATACATTGTGTGCAAAAGGCATGAGGAGGTAGGCGAATAATTACAATTTTGCAGATTAACACTGGAGTGATACAGTGCCTTGCGAAAGTATTCGGCCCCCTTGAACTTTGCGACCTTTTGCCACATTTCAGGCTTCAAACATAAAGATATAAAACTTAATTTTTTTGTGAAGAATCAACAACAAGCGGGACACAATCATGAAGTGGAACGACATTTATTGGATATTTCAAACTTTTTTAACAAATCAAAAACTGAAAAATTGGGCGTGCAAAATTATTCAGCCCCTTTACTTTCAGTGCAGCAAACTCTCTCCAGAAGTTCAGTGAGGATCTCTGAATGATCCAATGTTGACCTAAATGACTAATGATGATAAATACAATCCACCTGTGTGTAATCAAGTCTCCGTATAAATGCACCTGCACTGTGATAGTCTCAGAGGTCCGTTAAAAGCGCAGAGAGCATCATGAAGAACAAGGAACACACCAGGCAGGTCCGAGATACTGTTGTGAAGAAGTTCAAAGCCGGATTTGGATACAAAAAGATTTCCCAAGCTTTAAACATCCCAAGGAGCACTGTGCAAGCGATAATATTGAAATGGAAGGAGTATCAGACCACTACAAATCTACCAAGACCTGGCCGTCCCTCTAAACTTTCAGCTCATACAAGGAGAAGACTGATCAGAGATGCAGCCAAGAGGCCCATTATCACTCTGGATGAACTGCAGAGATCTACAGCTGAGGTGGGAGACTCTGTCCATAGGACAACAATCAGTCGTATATTGCACAAATCTGGCCTTTATGGAAGAGTGGCAAGAAGAAAGCCATTTCTTAAAGATATCCATAAAAAGTGTCGTTTAAAGTTTGCCACAAGCCACCTGGGAGACACACCAAACATGTGGAAGAAGGTGCTCTGGTCAGATGAAACCAAAATGTAACTTTTTGGCAACAAAGCAAAACGTTATGTTTGGCGTAAAAGCAACACAGCTGAACACACCATCCCCACTGTCAAACATGGTGGTGGCAGCATCATGGTTTGGGCCTGCTTTTCTTCAGCAGGGACAGGGAAGATGGTTAAAATTGATGGGAAGATGGATGAAGCCAAATACAGGACCATTCTGGAAGAAAACCTGATGGAGTCTGCAAAAGACCTGAGACTGGGACAGAGATTTGTCTTCCAACAAGACAATGATCCAAAACATAAAGCAAAATCTACAATGGAATGGTTCAAAAATAAACATATCCAGGTGTTAGAATTGCCAAGTCAAAGTCCAGACCTGAATCCAATCGAGAATCTGTGGAAAGAACTGAAAACTGCTGTTCATAAATGCTCTCCATCCAACCTCACTGAGCTCGAGCTGTTTTGCAAGGAGGAATGGGAAAAAAAATTCAGTCTCTCGATGTGCAAAACTGATAGAGACATACCCCAAGCGACTTACAGCTGTAAATAAACAGTATGGGGATGAGGTAGGTAAAATTGGGTGGGCTATTTACCGATAGACTATGTAAAGCTGCAGCGATCGGTTAGCTGCTCAGATAGCAGATGTTTGAAGTTGGTGAGGGAGAAAAAATCTCCAACTTCAGCGATTTTTGCAATTCGTTCCAGTCACAGGCAGCAAAGAACTGGAACGAAAGGCAGCCAAATGAGGTGTTGGCTTTAGGGATGATCAGTGAGATACACCTGCTGGAGCGCGTGCTACGGGTGGGTGTTGCCATCGTGACCAGTTAACTGAGATAAGGCGGAGCTTTACCTAGCATGGACTTGTAGATGACCTGGAGCCAGTGGGTTTGGTGACGAATATGTAGCGAGGGCCAGCCGACTAGAGCATACAGGTCGCAGTGGCGGGTGGTATAAGGTGCTTTAGTAACAAAATGGATGGCACTGTGATAAACTGCATCCAGTTTGCTGAGTAGAGTATTGGAAGCTATTTTGTAGATGACATCGCCGACGTCGAGGATCGGTAGGATAGTCAGTTTTACTAGGGTAAGTTTGGCGCCGTGAGTGAAGGAGGCTTTGTTGCGGAATAGAAAGCCGACTCTAGATTTGATTTTAGATTGGAGATGTTTGATATGAGTCTGGAAGGAGAGTTTACAGTCTAGCCAGACACCTAGGTACTTATAGATGTCCACATATTCTAGGTCGGAACCATCCAGGCTGGTGATGCTAGTCGGGCGTGCGGGTGCGGGTGCAGGCAGCGAACGGTTGAAAAGCATGCATTTGGTTTTACTAGCGTTTAAGAGCAGTTGGAGGCCATGGAAGGAGTGTTGTATGGCATTGAAGCTCATTTGGAGGTTAGATAGCACAGTGTCCAAGGACGGACCGGAAGTATACAGAATGGTGTCGTCTGCGTAGAGGTGGATCAGGGAATCGCCCACAGCAAGAGCAACATCATTGATATATACAGAGAAAAGAGTCGGCCCGAGAATTGAACCCTGTGGCACCCCCATAGAGACTGCCAGAGGACCGGAGAGCATGCCCTCCGATTTGACACACTGAACTCTGTCTGCAAAGTAGTTGGTGAACCAGGCAAGGCAGTCATCAGAAAAACCGAGGCTACTGAGTCTGCCGATAAGAATATGGTTATTGACAGAGTCGAAAGCCTTGGCAAGGTCGATGAAGACGGCTGCACAGTACTGTCTTTTATCTGTCTCCTTATCTGTCTCCCTCTTACCTGTCTCGCTCTTACCTGTCTCCCTCTTACCTGTCTCCCTCTTACCTGTCTCCCTCTTACCTGTCTCCCTCTTACCTGTCTCCCTCTTACCTGTCTCCCTCTTACCCTTACCTGTCTCCCTCTTACCTGTCTCCTTCTTACCTGTCTACCTCTTACCTGTCTACCTCTTACCTGTCTACCTCTTACCTGTCTACCTCTTACCTGTCTACCTCTTACCTGTCTCCCCCTCTTGTCCTGCTGTCATAGCTACACCACTCTCACCCATCTCTGTCACCCCCACTTCTAACCTGCACCCCACCCAGCACTGGGGGTCTCCCCAAATAGCCCCCCCCCCCCCCCCCCTCACATCTCTATCTGGAACCCCTCCACCCCTCTCTTTCTACCCTCTCCCTTCTCCTTCTCCCTCGCAAAACCTCTCCCGGGCCAGTGATGCATTCCTGGCCTGTAGTTAGCAGCTTTGAAGTCAACAGCACCATAGGAACCACAGAACCAGAGCCTGCTGTAGAGAGGTACTGCCTGGCCTACTGTCTAGCCCCAAGCCCTGTCAGCCTTTTCTGGAAGATAACCTGATCAAATATTGAATAAGCCCTCCTCTTGTGTATGGGGCTTGGCCCAGGATCTAGAGACAGACAACACTGGGGCAGGGGGCCAGGGGCCCTCACACACACACACTGGTGTTGCCTGGAGACTATTGTTCTGTTTTCTCCTCCCAGTGGTGTATTCCTGGTTTAGACTGGCTGAATGGAGTCTTTAATAAAACCTCTATGTTTGGGATCTGAACTCTGTGTTATGTACCATAGACAGCTTCTCTCTCCCTCTGGAGCCCCCCAGCCACTGCAGACTGGAGACAGTGTTATTGCTGTGGGCTGCAAACACTTTAATTAGTTTGCTTCGGTAGAATGGGGTTGAGAGGATTCTCAAAAAGTCAAATATCTCTGGAGGGGTTTGTGCCTGTTGCTGTTTATTTTCTGTGTTTGGGGCATCTTGCCATCTGCATTCCCCTCAAAAGCACTCTCTCACACACACACAGCAGAATACACTCAGAATTAGTCTACAGTCACTGTGAGGGATTTATCTGAACTCTGTCTCAACACAAATATGATGGCTGGAGGAGAGTTATCGATCGGACACAGATCACTATATATCAATCTCCTTTACTTACGCCATGGAGAGTTCCCCTTGGCTGTCAGAAATGGTAGGTTTTGGTAATACGGTCTCAGAGTATACCTAAAGCTGTTAACACACTAATGGTACTAGTTTCAGAGTATGTGAAAAGCCTGTCAGATGGGTGTGAGAGAGTATGTGATAGAAGACTAGACCTTGTGGAACCCTGAGCTCTGCTGCTCTGATCCAGGCCCATGGTGGAGTAATCTAGGTATATTCTCTGTGTGATTAGGCTCATGGTGGAGTAATCTAGGTATATTCTCTGTGTGATCAGGCCCATGGTGGAGTAATCTAGGTATATTATCTGTGTGATCAGGCCCATGGTGGAGTAATCTAGGTATATTATTTGTGTGATCAGGCCCATGGTGGAGTCATCCAGGTATATTCTCTGTGTAATCAGGCCCATGGTGGAGTAATCTAGGTATATTCTCTGTGTGATCAGGCCCATGGTGGAGTAATCTAGGTATATTCTCTGTGTGATCAGGCCCATGGTGGAGTAATCTAGGTATATTCTCTGTGTAATCAGGCCCATGGTGGAGTAATCTAGGTATATTCTCTGTGTGATCAGGCCCATGGTGGAGTAATCTAGGTATATTCTCTGTGTAATCAGGCCCATGTTAGAGTCATCTAGGTATATTCTCTGTGTGATCAGGCCCATGGTGGAGTAATCTAGGTATATTCTCTGTGTGATCAGGCTCATTGTGGAGTAATCTAGGTATATTCTCTGTGTGATCAGGCCCATGGTGGAGTAATCTAGGTATATTCTCTGTGTGATCAGGCCCATGGCGGAGTAATCTAGGTATATTCTCTGTGTGATCAGGCCCATGGTGGAGTCATCTAGGTATATTCTCTGTCTGATCAGGCCCATGGCGGAGTCATCTAGGTATATTCTCTGTGTGATCAGGCCCATGTTAGAGTCATCTAGGTATATTCTCTGTGTGATCAGGCCCATGTTAGAGTCATCTAGGTACAGTGCCTTGCGAAAGTATTCGGCCCCCTTGAACTTTGCGACCTTTTGCCACATTTCAGGCTTCAAACATAAAGATATAAAACTGTATTTTTTTGTGAAGAATCAACAACAAGTGGGACACAATCATGAAATCATGAAGTGGAACGACATTTATTGGATATTTCAAACTTTTTTAACAAATCAAAAACTGAAAAATTGGGCGTGCAAAATTATTCAGCCCCTTTACTTTCAGTGCAGCAAACTCTCTCCAGAAGTTCAGTGAGGATCTCTGAATGATTCAATGTTGACCTAAATGACTAATGATGATAAATACAATCCACCTGTGTGTAATCAAGTCTCCGTATAAATGCACCTGCACTGTGATAGTCTCAGAGGTCCGTCAAAAGTGCAGAGAGCATCATGAAGAACAAGGAACACACCAGGCAGGTCCGAGATACTGTTGTGAAGAAGTTTAAAGCCGGATTTGGATACAAAAAGATTTCCCAAGCTTTAAACATCCCAAGGAGCACTGTGCAAGCGATAATATTGAAATGGAAGGAGTATCAGACCACTGCAAATCTACCAAGACCTGGCCGTCCCTCTAAACTTTCAGCTCATACAAGGAGAAGACTGATCAGAGATGCAGCCAAGAGGCCCATGATCACTCTGGATGAACTGCAGAGATCTACAGCTGAGGTGGGAGACTCTGTCCATAGGACAACAATCAGTCGTATATTGCACAAATCTGGCCTTTATGGAATAGTGGCAAGAAGAAAGCCGTTTCTTAAAGATATCCATAAAAAGTGTTGTTTAAAGTTTGCCACAAGCCACCTGGGAGACACACCAAACATGTGGAAGAAGGTGCTCTGGTCAGATGAAACCAAAATTGAACTTTTTGGCAACAATGCAAAACGTTATGTTTGGCGTAAAAGCAACACAGCTGAACACACCATCCCCACTGTCAAACATGGTGGTGGCAGCATCATGGTTTGGGCCTTCTTTTCTTCAGCAGGGACAGGGAAGATGGTTAAAATTGATGGGAAGATGGATGGAGCCAAATACAGGACCATTCTGGAAGAAAACCTGATGGAGTCTGCAAAAGACCTGAGACTGGGACGGAGATTTGTCTTCCAACAAGACAATGATCCAAAACATAAAGCAAAATCTACAATGGAATGGTTCAAAAATAAACATATCCAGGTGTTAGAATGGCCAAGTCAAAGTCCAGACCTGAATCCAATCGAGAATCTGTGGAAAGAACTGAAAACTGCTGTTCACAAATGCTCTCCATCCAACCTCACTGAGCTCGAGCTGTTTTGCAAGGAGGAACGGGAAAAAATTTCAGTCTCTCGATGTGCAAAACTGATAGAGACATACCCCAAGCGACTTACAGCTGTAATCGCAGCAAAAGGTGGCGCTACAAAGTATTAACTTAAGGGGGCTGAATAATTTTGCACGCCCAATTTTTCAGTTTTTGATTTGTTAAAAAAGTTTGAAATATCCAATAAATGTCCTTCCACTTCATGATTGTGTCCCACTTGTTGTTGATTCTTCACAAAAAATACAGTTTTATATCTTTATGTTTGAAGCCTGAAATGTGGCAAAAGGTCGCAAAGTTCAAGGGGGCCGAATACTTTCGCAAGGCACTGTATATTCTCTGTGTGATCAGGCTCATGGTGGAGTAATCTAGGTATATTCTCTGTGTAATCAGGCTCATGGTGGAGTCATCGAGGTGTATTCTCTGTGTGATCAGGCCCATGGTGGAGTAATCTAGGTATATTCTCTGTGTGATCAGGCCCATGGTGGAGTCATCTAGGTACATGGAAACAGTCATGCTGAGGGTTTACGACGGAAACAACCCCGGGTCGGGTAGTGCAGGATAACCAGAGAGTGTCCCTGTCACTGATAGAGAAACCAGTGACACACACACACAGGCTCTGATAGAGAAACCAGTGACACACACACACAGAGTGAGTCACAGGCTCTGATAGCTTCCATGTGGGAAATGACCTCGCTTTAGGAACAATATAAGTCCAGGGCTTTGCTAACAAAGAGGTGTAATTGGTTCGAACTCAAAAATATGCTGCATGAAGTTGACTTAATTATTCAACGCATCGGGGAAAGTGTACACAGACGTTTCGACTTCACAGCCCTCTTCAGTGTGGTCTACCTGTAATACAAATTAGCCACAAATAGATACATAATCATTATTGGATATGGGAGCAGGCATGAAGGGCAACTCACAAATCAATCGCCCCAGGTGTATGCTCACCTAAACACATCCCATCAATTCATGAGATAGCCCACCAAAAAAGACATCAAGCAAAGATGTTCATAAATAAGTGGGGCCAACTCGTAAATGATATGCACAATCAAACAGCCTAAATGACACTGGTCTCAGGAGGAAAGTGAACATGTGCGTGCGTGCGTGTGTGTGTGTATGTGTATGTGTATGTGTATGTGTGTGTGTGTGTGTGCGCGTGCATGTGTGTGTGTTATTAAAGGTGAGTGCAACATTCGCTCCTAGCTAAGGTGTCAAGCCCTAACCGGTCCAGGTGAAATCACATACAGGATAACAAATCCCAAAGACACACGTCCACACTATTCCTCACTAGAAAAGCCTTAGTGAAAAGTCCTCCTTGCTGTGAAAACCCTGTGAGACTATGATCTGCCTCTGAATGCACAATGCTCTCTCCAGCTGAGGTTACACTCACTCACCAGCCAGTGAGGCTTAGGAGGAGATGGACCCAATGCTGAGCCAGCGTGACAGGAGGTTAGAGACGCTAGCAAGAAGCACAACACACACACTCTACTGCAAGAAGCACAACACACACACTCTACTGCAAGAAGCACACCACACACACTCTACTGCAAGAAGCACACCACACACACTCTACTGCAAGAAGCACACCACACACACTCTACTGCAAGAAGCACACCACACACACTCTACTGCAAGAAGCACACCACACACACTCTACTGCAAGAAGCACAACACACACACTCTACTGCAAGAAGCACAACACACACACTCTACTGCATGAAGCACACAACACACACTCTACTGCAAGAAGCACAACACACACTCTACTGCAAGAAGCACAACACACACTCTACTGCAAGTAGCACTGGGTTGAAGTTCTGGAGCAACTTTATCACTAGCGCTAACATGTGCATGTTCTTCTAGAGATGCTGTCACTTATATAACACCAGGACCTCTAGGGAGTAGAGTGTGTGTGTGTGTGTGTGTGTGTACATGTGAGTGTGCGTGTACATGTGAGTGTACATGTGAGTGTGTGTGTACATGTGAGTGTGTGTGTACATGTGAGTGTGTGTGTGTACATGTGAGTGTGTGTGAGCGTGTACGTGAGTGTGTGTGTACATGTGTGTGTACATGTGAGTGTGTGTACATGTGAGTGTACATGTGAGTGTGTGTGTACATGTGAGTGTGTGTGTACATGTGTGTGTACATGTGAGTGTGTGTGTACATGTGAGTGTACATGTGAGTGTGTGTGTACATGTGAGTGTGTGTGTACATGTGAGTGTGTGTGTGTACATGTGAGTGTGTGTGTGTACATGTGAGTGTGTGTGTGTACATGTCAATTGAACACCACTTTTTTTACACTGCTCCTCACCCTCTCACTAATCGTTTTTCCCTCTGCTCTCTCACTCACACACACACACACACACACACAAAAAGATTCAGGCATGCATGTTAGACTGTGATTCTATAGCCGGGACCATGAGCTATTGGGCCAGGCCTGCGTCATTCTGACCCCTACAGCCTATTTGGTCGACTCCAGATTGCTCCAGTCCACTACAGACCGCCAAAGATCACCACAAAGCATTTACTGTGAGTCCATTACAAACTATTTCCAACAAGTTTAGACCAATTCAGAAACGGTTTCAGTCCACCTCAGCGCTCCTCATTGAGGCTGAAAGAAGTACCAGTAGCTCTGGTAGGGTCTGTGCCCTGAGTGTTTTAATGTGTGTGTTTTCTTCGAGGCAATCAGTAACCCATTGTGTTTGAGCGTGTACCTCCAATCAGGTTTGGGGTGTAACGGATTAAAAAACAACTCTAACTGGAATACGTTACGATACCAGAAAAAACATTGTAATCAGATTACATATTACTTCTAAGATTACTTTTGAATTCAGAAAGGATGTGACAAGAAACTGTATTCGACAACTTTCTGTTTTCTCAATGACATTCAAATCAACACTGAAAAAAGGTGCAAGTTTGAGTTTGTTCCATCTGAGCGAGTCTGACCACAAGTCAGAGACCACTAGGATGACACACCGAATGTGTTTGATGGATCGAGGGAAAAGAGCAGGAATAGGCTTTTGTAGGCTACAGTCCAAGCTATGTCTTCCAATGGTGTGACTGCTGTCGGCATCCAAAGGTTATCCAACTTGAATAAAAACTTGGAGGTAAGGAGGACAGCAGTGGTGTAGTCTACGGGTAATACGGATATCACTTATTATTAATATCTTCACAGCGCATTGATGTGAATCACACTGCTGCTCTCTCAATTAGATATTTGCGCCTTGTGGTTGTTGTGGATGGCTGTTCACAAATGTATACATGTAAGTGTATTTTAACTCAATAATGATTGAATTCAAGAAATTTAAGATGGTTATAAATCATTGTTTTTTGCGGCCAGTAGAAAGCAACAGCTGCAGTGCGGATCCCAGCCTACGAAATAGAATGTGGAGGGAGTTCCTCCCTTCTAAACTCCCCTGTGCCATTCTGCTCTATACTGCCAAAAAAACTTCTCACTTGCACAGTTTTTGGTAGTTCTCAAAACATGCCATTCTGAGAGCAGCATTTATTTTTTAACCCGAAGCAAAGAGTCCTTCATGCCAAAAAAATCTTAAACAAGAGAGTAGGCTAATAAGTACTTTATTTTTGGATTATGCTCAGGAAAAACAATTTGGCTAATCCTCAGCGCATTCCGAAAGTATTCAGTCCCCTTGACTTTTTCAACATTTTGTTACATTAAAGCTTTATTCTGAAATTGATTAAATTACTTTTTCCCCTTATCAATCTACACACAATACCCAATATTGACAAAGCGAAAACAAATGTTTGCAAATGTATTAAAAATAGAAAACCGAAATACCTTATTTAGAAGTATTCAAACCCTTTGCTCTGAAACTCAAAATTTAGCTCAGGTGCTTCCTGTTTCCATTGATCATCCTTGAGATGTTTGGAGTCCACCTGTGGTAAATTCAATTGATTGGACATTATTTGGAAAGGCACATACCTGTCTATATAAGGTCCCACAGTTGATAGTGGATGCAAAAACCAAGCCCTGAGGTCAAAGGAATTGTCCGTAACGTTCCGAGACAGGATTGTACCGAGGCACAGATCTGGGGAAGGTTACCAAAAAATGTCTGCACCCGGTTGCGATGCAGTGCCTTAGACCGCTGCACCACTCGGGAGGCCCTCAGAACAAGATTATTGACGAAAAACGCTAACCAGCGCCTTTTCAGGGGAAAGTAATCTAAAAGTGACTGAAAGTAATCAGATTATGTTACTGAATTTTAGTAATCCAAAAGTTACGTTACTAATAACAATTTTGGACAGGTAACTAGTAACTAATGGATTACATTTAGAAAGTAACCTACCCAACCCTGCCTTCAATGCAACACAAACATGTCAGAGACTGTATCACTCAAACTAAAGGCCACGTGTATGACTAAGGCCAGTGTGTGACCTCTATGTGTATGTATTTTCTGTCTTTGTGTCCGCTGTGTTAGGCATGAACTCGCTTGAGCTGGCATTCTGAGAGACCCAAACTGCTCAACACACATGAACACACACACAGTGTGTGAGCAATAGTGAGCAGTCTTGCTGCTTGCCTCCATGGCAACACCCCCCCCCCCCCCCACCACACACACACACACAGCCTAAAAGAAGACCCGAAACATCTACAGATCAAATCGCTACACAGTTACAACTCCATAATGACCAGAGCCCATATTGACAGAGCCAGTACTGGCCCATTGTTGTGTTACAGATGATCTGGAGATGATCTGGCTAATGAACATCAGTGTTTAGACGAAGAGACCAATCAATCTCTCCACAGTCATCTAAACCACTTCTAAAGCCAGTGTCAGCCTAGAGGAGGTATCAGTGGGTACTGAAAGATAAATGTAGAGTGCTCTTTCTTTCTTTCACACACACGTACACATAAACTAAGACAGGGTAGAAACAACAGCTAACATCACATGAGCCGATAGATCAGCACCAATATATTGCTCAGAACTGGGAACAGTGTGTGTGTGTGTGTGTGCGTGCGTGTACATGTGCGTGCGTGTACGTGCGTTAATTTGTGTGTGTGTGTGAGTGCATGTGTGTGTCTGATAAGTAATAAGGACTAGTGTGTGTGGGGACTGTGTGTCTTGGTAAATCCAACAGGAATGTAAACCCTCGTCTCTCTCAGAGGAACTGGCGAACAGCTGCTGACACACACACACACACTGTGACACACACATCCGGCTGGATTCTGAGCGGCCTGTGTTTGCTGTTTTAAGCTCAAATTAAGTTTGGAGGACTTACACTGATAGTAAAACAGTGCTAGATCACCTACTCTGGTCCATTGTAACGCCAGAGGACAGCGTCACTCCTCTCCACTGGGCGACAATGTCTGTCCACAAAACTGCACTGAACAACTGTTTGTTACTAGCATGATAAAGTGAGGTGTCTACCCATCATCTCTATACGGCTGAAGCAGATACAGCCTATTACAAGGTTGAGATCCAGTTAAGTGAGACCCTCCTGAGTGAGGTGACCTTCAGTGCTCAGACAACGTTAGATTACTGGCAAAGCACTTTAAGTACATTGAACTTTGCTCTTAATGCTAGCAGACAATGCTTGAATGCACGCACACACGTGTGTGTACACACAAAGATACACACAAAAATATAGACTGAAACACACCACATACTTTATACACTGAAACACACCACATACACACTGAAACACACCACATATACACTGAAACACACCACATATACACTGAAGCACAACACATAGGCGGCAGCAGGCTAAACTTGTGTAGCTGGACGGAGTGTTTGTGTTCTTTTGAAGCCTCACTATGAAAACATCCCTCAGCTTCACACACATTTCTGAACAAACACACAGAACAAACACACAGAGCTATGGAAAGGGAGAATTATGACAGTTTAATACAATACCCCACATTCTCTACTAAATCCTTCAAATACACTCTGAGGCCTATACAAACACATAAAAACACACACGCACACACACACACACACACACACACACACACACACACACACACACACACACACACACACACACACACACACACACACACACACACACACACACACAGCAAAGAGGAATGGAAGATGCTGCATCACTTCTCAAAGAAAACACACTCCATTAAATATTTAGTGAACTATAGCAGTAAAGCGTTTCTCTTCATCGTACTCAGAGTTACACTAACATACACTGCTAGGAGAATTAGGTCTGGATACCTAAACATTTCCCTGCGTTAGCCACTCTGCTACCCGCCGCACATTACACTGGCCCCCCAACACTCATCTGTCTGTTAACACTAGGGGCCTGGTGGACGAGCTGCGCACATGGCCCCTCGCTGTCGCTGTTCATGGGGGGCTGTGTGTGTGTGTGTGTGTGTGTGTGTGTCACAGAGCAGCTGTCACAGACTGGCGTAACATAAGCCCTTATTAGACTCCATTAGTCGTCAGTGAAACTAATAAGAGATTGTCAAATACACCCAAACATTCACACTACTCACACTGACAGGAGAGAGAGTGAGAGAGAGAAAGAGAGAGCGCAGCAGGAGGTATTGCCTCACACTACAATTTGTCTGTCTTCCTTTTAAGGGAAAGGAGCTTCTCTCTGTTACCCTTGACACCAGAACTTGAACTATGAGATTCGCTTTGATCTTTCATTACACTAAACATGGCTCATTCATCCTTCCACACACGCATCCATAGAATAGTGAATGCACAGAGTAGATCAATATCTTCACGTAGCGCTCAACACAGCACATTCCCATCTGAAAGGAGAGAAGAGGAGTAGATGGTCTCTTGGCGTGTCGGAGCTGTAGTCATTTCTTTGGGATCCCACTGGAACCAACACACACTATATCACCATATTACAATATCTTTAAGCACCATATGATACAACGTCATCTTCTCCAGGCCTATTTCCCAGCCCTGCACCCAAGTCAAAACACCCAAAACACCAGCCCAGTAACCTTTCATGACCCAGTCCTCAGCAGCACACACCCTTCTCTCTGATATTCCCCTCTCTCCATGGCCTCCAACAGCAGACACACACACAGAGAACTATGATCCTTCCTCTGTTCTGATGAGGTGAGAGAGGAGGAGCTCACTGATATACAGTAACTACTGCAAGCTGGTCCCTGTACCATATACAAACACAGAACTCCTCTCTCAACCCTCATACACACATCCCGTATCTGGTTTCTAGTGGTAGAATGAAGGCCAGAGGTGGCCGACAGATATAAGGTGTGTGTACATGTGCAGTAGATCAGGACTTTACCACAGCTGAAACCACACTTTCAAAACATTACAAGGTACTGTACACACTCAGAGCCTATGTTGAAGTCACTGTATTTTTCAGCAATGGAGTGGGAGGGAGGTGGAAGAGAGAGATAAAATAAAGGGGAGAGAGAGGGGGAGAAAAAAGTATAAAAAGAAAGAAGGAAATGCATTCAGTGAACATTAGAACTCTGTCTTACCTTGGCAGGAGCTCCCTCTGTCCTCATAGCCAACGTTACACAGACACTTCCCTATGGGCACTAGCCACTCCCCCTCTGTACTACAGTACATACGCGGTGGCTCCTCCTCCTTGGAGTGATTGACACACGAGCCCTTCACCTCCACCAATGACTGAGAGTCCATTGGCACGGTATCAGGGAAGGAGGCCAAGTTCCTCACAATGAATGGGCACTTCTTAAAGTAGACCCTGACTGACACCAGGGCCACACACGCCCCCACGTCCTGGAACGCCAGGTAGAAGCCCTTCTTCGTAACAGGCCCCACCTCCCGGACCTCCGTGTTGAGCTTCAGAATGCGGTCCCCCAGGTCCATCTGGGTGAAGCTCTCGTCTGCAGCGATGGTGTCGATCTTAGAGAACTGGTGTTCTCTGAAGTGACTGCCCTGGTCCTCGTCTGTCTCCATGTACAGCAGGTTGAAGGTCTCCTTGCAGGTCCCCAGGACCAGGGGGATGGAGTTACAGTCTCTCAGGGTGAACTTTAGCTCCACGTAGATCTTCTGGGCCGACTGGCGGGGGATCCAGTTGGTCCTCAGCCAGTTGTTCTGACTGTACTCCATCACATTACACACCTGGAAGGTCCTGATGGGAGTGTAGTGCTCGTCTACTCCGCTGATCTCCTCCCACTGAGAAGACGGGGAGATGCAGGGGGGAGGGATGAAAGAGATGGGAAAGGGAGGAAAGAGAATGAAGTAATTCATTTTCTAAACACACCAGGATACTCATACATCATGTAGTTTAGTCTCCCAGTGGTTAAACATTGAATCAAAGCTGTGATGAATAGGGAAACACTTGAACAATGGTTATTATTGTGGCTAAAGTGACACGTGTTATAATGTATGGCTTTAAATGCCATTATTCTCCATCAGAGTGAGTGGATAAATGAATGGATAAGTATTTCTTACACACAGAGGCCTGCTCTGTGTAAGATAAACTTTAGTTTAATGATGAACGGAGAGTCTGTGTTTTCTATTACAATATTAGTGATTTATTTGGCAACCAACAGCATTCATAATTTCTCTCCTTTTAACCCTCTCTTTCTCTCTCTTTCTCGCTCTCTCTCTCTTTCTTGCTCTCTCTCTCTCTCTCTCTCTCTCTCTCTCTCAAGGCCTCTACTAAAGCCAGGTATTCTTTTCATTCACGTCTTCTACATATGGAAGTCTCTTTACATCATTAGAGGGGATTCTTTCTCCTCTTCATTCCACAAACCTTTAGCTTCCACTCCTAAAGGTCTGTGGTCTGCAGCTACTCAGCTGCTATCCCTGGCGCAAGGTTAGGAACAAATTTCTCCCTCTCTCTCTGAAAGGAGATCACTGTGGGACGTAGGAACCAGGATTTATACTATTATGACTTTATGTCTTCATGTATGATGCTAATTAAAATAGATCAAATTTGACTCAGCGATTTGCTCTTTCCACTAATACTGTCTTGGTATGAGTTCCCTCTGGGATGCACACACACACACACACACACACAGGCATGCCAGTGTGGTTAGAGAGGGAAGCAGGGGTTAGAAATGAAATCCAGGTGGCAGCACAGAGTAACTGAGACTTGCTGTGTGTGTGTGTGTGTGTGTGTGTGTGTGTATGTGTGTTTGTGTGTGTGAGAGTTATCCTATTCCAGAGAATGGCTGTGCTTTAAACCACTGCTGCCAAAACATATGAAAATGTGTATATGATGTGCAGCTCATACACTGGAGAATAGCATATTACATGGACCATCCCCTACCATACATGACATCATTATGACAAAATTCACCCCTCCCTCGCTCCTTTCCACTCTTTCTTCCTCCCTTTCTGCATCTCTCTTTGACACACACACAGCATGAGATGTCATCTCTCAACTGCACAGGCTCTCGCTCCTCTCCAGCTCGGATGATGACAGTGGGCTTGTATAATTATCTCTTTGCAGTACTGATACCAACAAGGGGGAGAGGGGGGGATAGAGAGAGGAAGAGAGATAAAGAGAAGGAGAAATGAAATTGGGAAACCAGTTGGTATGTTTGGCAAAGCCCTAACCCTACACCAATGTGTGCATTGGCTATGAAGCCAGGCCAATGAGCACGCACACACACACACACACACACACACACACACACACACACACACACACACACACACACACACACACACACACACACACACACACACACACACACACACACACACACACACACACACACACACACACACACAGCTAGCTGAGTCTCTGGCAGCGGGGCAGTGAGAGAGGCGAGCTGGTGTTTCAGAGAGGGAGATATGTAATAACCTTATAATCCTTCTCCTGATCACGTTACAGTGGAATTACATTGGTTAGACAAGACTGTCATGTCTACAGTCCTGTAGTAGTATTATATACATGACCTCTTTGATTTAGCCTCACACACACATACACATTCACCACACACACACAGACATTCACCACACACACACACACATTCACCACACACACACACACACACACACACATTCACACACACATTCACACACACACACACATTCACCACACACACACACATTCACCACACACACACACATTCACCACACACACACACACACACATATTGTACGTATAAGTACACACACTTTCACACACACAGCATTTAAATGCCTATGAGGTCAGAATGACAGAGTTACTGGGTTTCCATTATTGAGGAGAGAGAGTGGGGGAGGGAGAGAGGGGGGAGGGAGAGAGAGAGGGGGAGGGAGAGAGAGGGAGGGGAGGGAGAGAGAGGGGGAGGAGGGAGAGAGAGAGAAGGAGGGAGAGAGAGAGAGTGGGGGAGAGTGAGAGAGGGGGGGAGAGTGAGAGAGGGGGGAGAGAGAGAGAGAGGGGGGGAGAGAGAGGGGGGGAGAGAGAGGGGGAGAGAGAGGGAGAGAGAGAGAGAGGGAGGGAGAGAGAGAGAGTGGGGGAGAGAGTGAGAGAGAGAGAGAGAGAGAGTGGGGGAGAGAGTGAGAGAGAGAGAGAGGGGGAGGGAGAGAGAGAGTGGGGGAGAGAGTGAGAGTGGGGGAGAGAGAGAGAGAGAGAGAGAGAGAGAGAGAGAGAGAGAGAGAGAGAGAGAGAGAGAGACGAGCGAGAGTGGGGGAGGGAGAGAGAGAGAGTGGGGGAGAGAGTGAGAGAAAGAAAGAGAGAGGGGGAGAGAGAGAGTGAAGGGAGAGAGAGAGATAGGGGGGGAGAGAGAGATAGGGGGGGAGAGAGAGATAGGGGGGAGAGAGAGAGTGAGGGGGGGAGGGAGAGAGAGAGAGGGGGAGGGAGAGAGAGAGTGGGGGAGAGAGTGAGAGAGAGAGAGCGAGAGAGAGAGAGAGAGAGAGAGAGAGTGAGAGAGAGAGAGTGGAGGAGAGAGAGAGAGAGTGGAGGAGAGAGTGAGAGAGAGTGGGGGAGAGAGAGAGAGAGAGAGAGAGAGAGAGAGAGAGAGAGAGGGGGGGGGTGAGAGTGAGAGAGAGAGACAGAGAGAAAGAGGGGAGAGAGAGAGAGAGGGGAGAGAGAGAGTGGGGGAGGGAGAGAGAGTGGGGGAGAGAGTGAGAGAGAGTGAAAGAGAGAGAGACAGAGAGAGAGTGGGGGAGGGAGAGAGAGAGAGTGGGGAGAGAGTGAGAGAGAGAAAGAGAGAGGGGGAGAGAGAGAGTGGGGGGAGAGAGAGAGATAGGGGGGGAGAGAGAGAGATGGGGGGGGGGGGAGTGGGGGAGGGAGGGAGAGAGAGAGAGGGGGTGGTGGAGGGAGAGAGAGAGAGTGTGGGAGAGAGTGAGAGAGAGAGACAGAGAGAGAGTGGGGGAGAGTGAGAGAGAGAGAGGGGGAGAGAGAGAGATAGGGGGGGGAGAGAGAGTGGGGGAGGGAGGGAGAGAGAGTGGGGGAGGGAGGGAGAGAGAGTGGGGGAGGGAGGGAGAGAGAGTGTGGGAGAGAGTGAGAGAGAGAGACAGAGAGAGAGTGGGGGAGAGTGAGAGAGAGAGAGGGGGAGAGAGAGAGATAGGGGGGGGGAGAGAGAGTGGGGGAGGGAGGGAGAGAGAGTGGGGGAGGGAGGGAGAGAGAGTGGGGGAGGGAGGGAGAGGGGGAGGGGGGGTGGGGGAGGGAGATAGAGAGAGAGAGAGAGAGAGAGAGAGTCGGGGAGGGAGAGAGAGAGACAGAGAGAGAGAGGGGGGGGGGGGGGAGAGAGTGGGGGAGGGAGAGAGAGAGAGTGTGGGAGAGAGTGAGAGAGAGAGAAAGAGAGAGGGGGAGAGAGAGAGTGGGGGGAGGGAGAGCGAGAGAGAGAGAGACAGAGAGAGAGAGTGGATGGAGAGAGAGACAGTGGGGTTGTGGTATAAAATTAATAATTCAAATTCAGAGTTATATTGTATGCTCCCAAAAATGTAGAAATTATATTATTTTATATACTAAATGATTGACACCCCTGTTTTCAATACCTTTCAATACCTCACCTTGCAAAGATAATGGCACTGAGCCTTTTTTTCTGAGTTGGAGAACACATTGGGAGGGATCTTAGACCATTCCTCCATACAGAAGCCTTCTAGATCTTAGACCATTCCTCCATACAGAAGCCTTCTAGATCTTAGACCATTCCTCCATACAGAAGCCTTCTAGATCTTAGACCATTCCTCCATACAGAAGCCTTCTAGATCTTAGACCATTCCTCCATACAGAAGCCTTCTAGATATTTGGACATTCCTTAGCCTGCGCTTATTACCTGCCCTCTTTAAATCAAACCACAGGTTTTCATTGGGTTTTAAGTCTGGAGACTGAGTTGACCATTTAAACACGTATATTTTGTGACCAATTAATATCACGATACACCACCATATTTTACATGGTGTGCATGGCCAAAGAGCTCTATATTCATATCGTCTGACAAAAACACCGGTTCCAATCCATGTACCAATGCAGTTAAGCAAACTCCAGGCGTTTACATTTATTGGATAACATGAAAATAAAGCTCTTTGGCCACGCACACGAGTTGTGTGTTTAGAGTCGAAATGAGAACGCATCAGCAGAAATGAACCTACTGTAAAATATGGTGGTGGATCTTTGATGTTATGGGGCTATTTTGCTTCAACTGGTCCTGGGGCCTTGGTTAAAAGCCCTTAGAGTAGATGTCCATGCGAAAAAATCGTTTTAGCATAATAATACAAAATAAAAAAAATCTCATCAAAATCCATCTGTTTCAGCTAGAGATAGATATCTGTATGTTGCATCGTCTCAATCCACCGCACTGGTCAATGTCAGCCATCCACGTGGTGGAAGGTGGCAGAGCTACAGCGGTGTTAGTCAGGCCAGGAGACATCCCGAAAATCAGTCTTCTCATGAAAACATCTGTAGCGTCCGAACGGTTTGGGCTACACACCCCTGACCTCTGACCCCAGGCCACAGCTGTGGGGGGGGTCATAGGGAGGTCAGTGTGTGAACTTGCCCCTGGCTGAGAGGAGGATAAGGGCTCTGTGATCTGTGCTGTAGGTAGAACAGGCTGCAGCAGTAAAACCGGGGGGAACCTGAGACACTGAGGCTGGTCCACCTAACGACCACATCAGACTCTCTGACAAACTGACCAATCAGCAGTGCACAGGGCACTTCAAAGGACTGAGGGATAGCTTCAGTCAAATGACACATTTAGATACATTTACAACAAATGTGGTTGTTTCCTTGTTTTTGTGTGATAAATGATATCAACGCTTGTTCCTGAACACTATTTTGTGCACCATTTGTATTTTTATAGTATAGGGTTTAGAAACTAAATGGAGTTTGACGGCTGATATTGATGGCTGTGACCCAACACAGAAGGTCAAAGTGGTGAAACCTGAACCGCCATTGATCTGACTAGTGTCCAATAATGAGTCGTTTTCAGCTGTTAGATTGAGACACAAATCATCAGGAGAGAGGTGGAAAACCCCTCTCTCTTTCTTTATTTCTTTCTCTCTCTTTTTCTCCATTCCCACAGCCTGGTGGTCGTCACCAAAGAGAAGAGCAGAGCGGAGAGCAGCTTAAGTTTCCTGCTCTGGGTCGCCGTGACAACTGCACCACATCAGTCAGAAGCTTTTCATCACAGCTTTGACCAGAGAGAAACCATAACACACTCTACACCCCCCCTCCAAACCCCTTTATATCCCCTCTATAGTCCCCCACTATAGCAGCCTCTCTCCAAGCCCCACCATGTGCTAATCTCTCGTTTATGGATGGGCTTTCTCTTCTCTCCCAGTGCAGCTGGGGACCTCTCACTCTGTCAGTCAGTCAGTATGTATTTGGGGGAAATATGGTGCTATGGTGACTAAATGAGTTTGGATATTACAATACGTGGAGACTGAGGAGTGGTGGACTCTGGCCAAAAGAGCTGTGCCATTAAGCTCTGGACTGGAGAGCAGTAATGTAGTGTGTCTCTCTGGGATTGGATGAGGCGATGCCAGGAGAGCATAGTGTGTGTAGGGCCAGACCTCAGGCTCCCAGCACCATGTAGAGTTTCTCATTATTCCACATATGCAGTTGGAGATGAGTTCTTCTTCTGGTTCCTCAGACAATGTGGAATATATCTGTAAATTGGCGAGGGTAAATTGCTAGGGATTTATTCTTTCAAAGATGTGAAAAGATGTGAAACGTGAGTTTATGACACATCCTAACAACGTGTCATAAACTCTTAAACTCTACAGTGCATTTGGGAAGTATTCAGACCTCTTTGACTTTTACCACAATTTGTTATGTTATAGCTTTATTTAAAATTTATGAAATTGTTTTGTTTTTTTTATCTCATCAATCTACACACAATACCCCATTTCTGGGCAAATGTATTAAAAATAAAAAACAGAAAAAAAATTATTTACATAAGGATTCAGACCCTTTGCTATGAGACTCGAAATTGAGCTCAGGTGCATCTGGTTTCCATTGATCATCCTTGAGATGTTTCTACAACTTGATTGGAGTCCACCTGGGGTAAAATAAATTGATTGGACATGATGTGGAAAGGCACACACCTGTCTATATAAGGTCCCACAGTTGACAGTGCATGTCAGAGCAAAAAAAACAAGCCATGAGGTCGAAGGAATTGTCCGTAGAGCTCAGAGACGGGATTGTGTCGAGGCACAGATCTGGGGAAGGGTACCAAACAAATTCTGTATTGAAGGTTCCCAAGAACACAGTGGCCTCTATCATTCTTAAATGGAAGAAGTTTGGAACCACCAATACTCTTCCTAGAGCTGGCCGCCCGGCCAAACTGAGCAGTCGGGGGAGAAAGGCCTTGGTCAGAGAGGTGACCAAGAACCCGATGGTAACTCTGACAGACTCCAGAGTTCCTCTGTGAAGATGGGAGAACCTTCCAGAAGGGACAACCATCTCTGTAGCACTCCACCAATCAAGATTTTATGGTAAAGTTTCCAGACAGAAGCCACTCCTCAATAAAAGGCACATGACAGCCCGCTTGGAGATTGCCAAAAGGCACCTAAAGGACTTCTCAGACCATGAGAAACAAGATTCTCTGGACTGATGAAATCAACATTGAAATCTTTGGCCTGAATGCTAAGCGTCACGTCTGGAGGAAACCTGGCACCATCCCTACTGTGAAGCATGGTGGTGGCAGCATCATGCTGTGGGGATGGTTTTCAGTGGCAGGGACTGGGAGACTAGTCAGGATCGACGGAAAGATGAACGAAGCAACGTACAGAGGGATCCTTGATGAAAACCTGCTTCAGAGCGCTCAGGACAACAACCCTAAGCACAGCCAAGACCTAAAAATACCTAAAAATAGACCTAAAAATAGAGGATCTGCAGAGAAGAATGAGAGAAACTCCACATATACAGGTGTGCTAAGATTTTAGGGTCATACCCAAGAAGACTGTAATCGCTGTAATCGCTGCCAAAGGTGCTTCAACAAAGTACTGAGTAAAGGGTCTGAATACTTATGTAAATGTGATATTTCCATTTTTATTTGTAATAAATTAGCAAAAGAAAATCGAATAACCTGTTTTTACGTCGTCATTATGGAGTATTGTGTGTAGATTGAAGAGAACATTTTTTTTTACTCTATTTTAGAATAAGGGTGTAACGTAAAAAAAATTGGAAAAAGTCAAGGGGTGCACTGGACATTAGTGACCATTACCCACACCCCAGGGCTATGTCTGTGAGTCAGAATGACGCAGGTGTGCACAGTGCGGTTAGGGTCCTGTTTCTACTGTAACACTGAAGCATTTTGTAACACCGGGTAGCACTTTGCTTACAGCGGCAGAAGACCAGGGGCCCATCTGTCACTGTCAACGTGTGTGTGTGTGTGTGTGTGTGTGTGTGTGTGTGTGTGTGTGTGTGTGTGTGTGTGTGTGTGTGTGTGTGTGTGTGTGTGGCCCCTATGCCACTGCATTATCAGAAATCATTTCAGAGGGTCTGGCTCTCACGGCAAAATGCTTATCTGCCCCCATCAGCCAATGACGTGAGTAATTATCCATGATTCACCTTGAGGACTTGATCAGCACTCTTTCTCGCTCCTACCAACCTCTTTTCAGTAAGACATTGGTTTCCTCATAATATTCAGTGTACCATATGATAATCAAACCCATTCTCTGCCTTTTAAAACGGTTCTGAATCTGTCTAACTTTACAGAGAGGAGTTCCCACTCTCAAAGGTCATGTCAATTACACAAACTGGGCCTCAAACCTGGGCCTAAATAAACATGAGACATTAAAAGTCACTGTTCGGTAAGTGTGTTTGGTTCAACCTTATAAAGTAACCTCTAAGTTTTCTAGTGCTGGTAGTTAATATATGGCTGGGGGAAACCAAGGCTGGCAGCTCTATGGAACAAATTAGTGGATTAACTTCAGCTCCAGCCAGCCAGTAACTCTAACACTTAAAGTTCAGAGGAGGGATTGGCTGCTGGAGACTGCAAGGCCAGTAGTGCAACTGGTAGACAAATAAACACAGAACCACACAGACAGGCATACTACACACACATACCCACACCCACAACCACACACACACACACACAGACTATGGCAGAGGTAGAGACACAGGAGGATGTAGGTGGATTAGGGAAGGGAAGGAAGTCATGCAGTTTGGTGTTGTTTTGATTGCTGTGTTGAGATACTAAGTTACCTGGGTTTTATTAACATGTTGTTTTGATTGCTGTGTTGAGATACTAAGTTACCTGGGTTTTATTAACATGTTGTTTTGATTGCTGTGTTGAGATACTAAGTTACCTGGGTTTTATTAACATGTTGTTTTGATTGCTGTGTTGAGATACTAAGTTACCTGGGTTTTATTAACGTGTGTTTTGATTGATGTGTTGAGATACTAAGTTACCTGGGTTTTATTAACATGTTGTTTTGATTGCTGTGTTGAGATACTAAGTTACCTGGGTTTTATTAACATGTTGTTTTGATTGCTGTGTTGAGATACTAAGTTACCTGGGTTTTATTAACATGTTGTTTTGATTGATGTGTTGAGATACTAAGTTACCTGGGTTTTATTAACATGTTGTTTTGATTGATGTGTTGAGATACTAAGTTACCTGGGTTTTATTAACATGTTGTTTTGATTGATGTGTTGAGATACTAAGTTACCTGGGTTTTATTAACATGTTGTTTTGATTGCTGTGTTGAGATACTAAGTTACCTGGGTTTTATTAACATGTTGTTTTGATTGCTGTGTTGAGATACTAAGTTACCTGGGTTTTATTAACATGTTGTTTTGATTGCTGTGTTGAGATACTAAGTTACCTGGGTTTTATTAACATGTTGTTTTGATTGCTGTGTTGAGATACTAAGTTACCTGGGTTTTATTAACATGTGTTTTGATTGCTGTGTTGAGATACTAAGTTACCTGGGTTTTATTAACATGTTGAGATTGATGTGTTGAGATACTAAGTTACCTGGGTTTTATTAACATGTTGTTTTGATTGATGTGTTGAGATACTAAGTTACCTGGGTTTTATTAACATGTTGTTTTGATTGCTGTGTTGAGATACTAAGTTACCTGGGTTTTATTAACATGTTGTTTTGATTGCTGTGTTGAGATACTAAGTTACCTGGGTTTTATTAACATGTGTTTTGATTGATGTGTTGAGATACTAAGTTACCTGGGTTTTATTAACATGTGTTTTGATTGCTGTGTTGAGATACTAAGTTACCTGGGTTTTATTAACATGTTGTTTTGATTGCTGTGTTGAGATACTAAGTTACCTGGGTTTTATTAACATGTTGTTTTGATTGCTGTGTTGAGATACTAAGTTACCTGGGTTTTATTAACATGTTGTTTTGATTGCTGTGTTGAGATACTAAGTTACCTGGGTTTTATTAACATGTTGTTTTGATTGCTGTGTTGAGATACTAAGTTACCTGGGTTTTATTAACATGTTGTTTTGATTGATGTGTTGAGATACTAAGTTACCTGGGTTTTATTAACATGTTGTTTTGATTGATGTGTTGAGATACTAAGTTACCTGGGTTTTATTAACATGTGTTTTGATTGATGTGTTGAGATACTAAGTTACCTGGGTTTTATTAACATGTTGTTTTGATTGATGTGTTGAGATACTAAGTTACCTGGGTTTTATTAACATGTTGTTTTGATTGATGTGTTGAGATACTAAGTTACCTGGGTTTTATTAACATGTTGTTTTGATTGCTGTGTTGAGATACTAAGTTACCTGGGTTTTATTAACATGTTGTTTTGATTGCTGTGTTGAGATACTAAGTTACCTGGGTTTTATTAACATGTTGTTTTGATTGCTGTGTTGAGATACTAAGTTACCTGGGTTTTATTAACATGTTGTTTTGATTGCTGTGTTGAGATACTAAGTTACCTGGGTTTTATTAACATGTTGTTTTGATTGCTGTGTTGAGATACTAAGTTACCTGGGTTTTATTAACATGTTGTTTTGATTGCTGTGTTGAGATACTAAGTTACCTGGGTTTTATTAACATGTTGTTTTGATTGATGTGTTGAGATACTAAGTTACCTGGGTTTTATTAACATGTTGTTTTGATTGATGTGTTGAGATACTAAGTTACCTGGGTTTTATTAACATGTTGTTTTGATTGCTGTGTTGAGATACTAAGTTACCTGGGTTTTATTAACATGTTGTTTTGATTGATGTGTTGAGATACTAAGTTACCTGGGTTTTATTAACATGTGTTTTGATTGATGTGTTGAGATACTAAGTTACCTGGGTTTTATTAACATGTTGTTTTGATTGATGTGTTGAGATACTAAGTTACCTGGGTTTTATTAACATGTTGTTTTGATTGCTGTGTTGAGATACTAAGTTACCTGGGTTTTATTAACATGTTGTTTTGATTGCTGTGTTGAGATACTAAGTTACCTGGGTTTTATTAACATGTTGTTTTGATTGCTGTGTTGAGATACTAAGTTACCTGGGTTTTATTAACATGTTGTTTTGATTGCTGTGTTGAGATACTAAGTTACCTGGGTTTTATTAACATGTTGTTTTGATTGCTGTGTTGAGATACTAAGTTACCTGGGTTTTATTAACATGTGTTGTTTTGATTGCTGTGTTGAGATACTAAGTTACCTGGGTTTTATTAACATGTTGTTTTGATTGCTGTGTTGAGATACTAAGTTACCTGGGTTTTATTAACATGTTGTTTTGATTGCTGTGTTGAGATACTAAGTTACCTGGGTTTTATTAACATGTTGTTTTGATTGATGTGTTGAGATACTAAGTTACCTGGGTTTTATTAACATGTTGTTTTGATTGCTGTGTTGAGATACTAAGTTACCTGGGTTTTATTAACATGTTGTTTTGATTGCTGTGTTGAGATACTAAGTTACCTGGGTTTTATTAACATGTGTTTTGATTGCTGTGTTGAGATACTAAGTTACCTGGGTTTTATTAACATGTTGTTTTGATTGATGTGTTGAGATACTAAGTTACCTGGGTTTTATTAACATGTTGTTTTGATTGATGTGTTGAGATACTAAGTTACCTGGGTTTTATTAACATGTTTTTGTTTTGATTGCTGTGTTGAGATACTAAGTTACCTGGGTTTTATTAACATGTTGTTTTGATTGATGTGTTGAGATACTAAGTTACCTGGGTTTTATTAACATGTTGTTTTGATTGCTGTGTTGAGATACTAAGTTACCTGGGTTTTATTAACATGTTGTTTTGATTGCTGTGTTGAGATACTAAGTTACCTGGGTTTTATTAACATGTGTTGTTTTGATTGCTGTGTTGAGATACTAAGTTACCTTGGTTTTATTAACATGTGTTGTTTTGATTGATGTGTTGAGATACTAAGTTACCTGGGTTTTATTAACATGTGTTTTGATTGCTGTGTTGAGATACTAAGTTACCTGGGTTTTATTAACATGTGTTGTTTTGATTGATGTGTTGAGATACTAAGTTACCTGGGTTTTATTAACATGTGTTGTTTTGATTGCTGTGTTGAGATACTAAGTTACCTGGGTTTTATTAACATGTGTTTTGATTGCTGTGTTGAGATACTAAGTTACCTGGGTTTTATTAACATGTTGTTTTGATTGCTGTGTTGAGATACTAAGTTACCTGGGTTTTATTAACATGTTGTTTTGATTGCTGTGTTGAGATACTAAGTTACCTGGGTTTTATTAACATGTTGTTTTGATTGATGTGTTGAGATACTAAGTTACCTGGGTTTTATTAACATGTTGTTTTGATTGCTGTGTTGAGATACTAAGTTACCTGGGTTTTATTAACATGTGTTTTGATTGCTGTGTTGAGATACTAAGTTACCTGGGTTTTATTAACATGTGTTTTGATTGCTGTGTTGAGATACTAAGTTACCTGGGTTTTATTAACATGTGTTTTGATTGCTGTGTTGAGATACTAAGTTACCTGGGTTTTATTAACATGTGTTTTGATTGCTGTGTTGAGATACTAAGTTACCTGGGTTTTATTAACATGTGTTTTGATTGATGTGTTGAGATACTAAGTTACCTGGGTTTTATTAACATGTGTTGTTTTGATTGCTGTGTTGAGATACTAAGTTACCTGGGTTTTATTAACGTGTGTTTTGATTTCTGTGTTGAGATACTAAGTTACCTGGGTTTTATTAACATGTGTTGTTTTGATTGATGTGTTGAGATACTAAGTTACCTGGGTTTTATTAACATGTGTTTTGATTGCTGTGTTGAGATACTAAGTTACCTGGGTTTTATTAACATGTGTTGTTTTGATTGCTGTGTTGAGATACTAAGTTACCTGGGTTTTATTAACGTGTTGTTTTGATTGCTGTGTTGAGATACTAAGTTACCTGGGTTTTATTAACGTGTGTTGTTTTGATTGCTGTGTTGAGATACTAAGTTACCTGGGTTTTATTAACATGTGTTTTGATTGCTGTGTTGAGATACTAAGTTACCTGGGTTTTATTAACATGTGTTTTGATTGATGTGTTGAGATACTAAGTTACCTGGGTTTTATTAACATGTGTTTTGATTGCTGTGTTGAGATACTAAGTTACCTGGGTTTTATTAACATGTGTTTTGATTGCTGTGTTGAGATACTAAGTTACCTGGGTTTTATTAACGTGTGTTTTGATTGATGTGTTGAGATACTAAGTTACCTGGGTTTTATTAACATGTGTTTTGATTGCTGTGTTGAGATACTAAGTTACCTGGGTTTTATTAACATGTGTTTTGATTGCTGTGTTGAGATACTAAGTTACCTGGGTTTTATTAACATGTGTTGTTTTGATTGCTGTGTTGAGATACTAAGTTACCTGGGTTTTATTAACATGTGTTGTTTTGATTGCTGTGTTGAGATACTAAGTTACCTGGGTTTTATTAACATGTTGTTTTGATTGCTGTGTTGAGATACTAAGTTACCTGGGTTTTATTAACATGTTGTTTTGATTGCTGTGTTGAGATACTAAGTTACCTGGGTTTTATTAACATGTGTTTTGATTGCTGTGTTGAGATACTAAGTTACCTGGGTTTTATTAACATGTGTTTTGATTGCTGTGTTGAGATACTAAGTTACCTGGGTTTTATTAACATGTGTTGTTTTGATTGCTGTGTTGAGATACTAAGTTACCTGGGTTTTATTAACATGTGTTGTTTTGATTGCTGTGTTGAGATACTAAGTTACCTGGCTTTTATTAACATGTGTTTTGATTGATGTGTTGAGATACTAAGTTACCTGGGTTTTATTAACATGTGTTTTGATTGATGTGTTGAGATACTAAGTTACCTGGGTTTTATTAACATGTGTTTTGATTGCTGTGTTGAGATACTAAGTTACCTGGGTTTTATTAACGTGTGTTGTTTTGATTGCTGTGTTGAGATACTAAGTTACCTCGGTTTTATTAACATGTGTTTTGATTGCTGTGTTGAGATACTAAGTTACCTGGGTTTTATTAACATGTGTTGTTTTGATTGCTGTGTTGAGATACTAAGTTACCCGGGTTTTATTAACATGTGTTGTTTTGATTGATGTGTTGAGATACTAAGTTACCTGGGTTTTATTAACATGTGTTTTGATTGATGTGTTGAGATACTAAGTTACCTGGGTTTTATTAACATGTGTTGTTTTGATTGCTGTGTTGAGATACTAAGTTACCTGGGTTTTATTAACCTGTGTTTTGATTGCTGTGTTGAGATACTAAGTTACCTGGGTTTTATTAACATGTTGTTTTGATTGCTGTGTTGAGATACTAAGTTACCTGGGTTTTATTAACATGTTGTTTTGATTGCTGTGTTGAGATACTAAGTTACCTGGGTTTTATTAACATGTGTTGTTTTGATTGCTGTGTTGAGATACTAAGTTACCTGGGTTTTATTAACATGTGTTGTTTTGATTGCTGTGTTGAGATACTAAGTTACCTGGGTTTTATTAACATGTGTTTTGATTGATGTGTTGAGATACTAAGTTACCTGGGTTTTATTAACGTGTTGTTTTGATTGATGTGTTGAGATACTAAGTTACCTGGGTTTTATTAACATGTGTTTTGATTGCTGTGTTGAGATACTAAGTTACCTGGGTTTTATTAACATGTGTTGTTTTGATTGCTGTGTTGAGATACTAAGTTACCTGGGTTTTATTAACGTGTGTTGTTTTGATTGCTGTGTTGAGATACTAAGTTACCTGGGTTTTATTAACATGTGTTTTGATTGCTGTGTTGAGATACTAAGTTACCTGGGTTTTATTAACATGTGTTTTGATTGATGTGTTGAGATACTAAGTTACCTGGGTTTTATTAACATGTGTTTTGATTGCTGTGTTGAGATACTAAGTTACCTGGGTTTTATTAACATGTGTTTTGATTGCTGTGTTGAGATACTAAGTTACCTGGGTTTTATTAACGTGTGTTTTGATTGATGTGTTGAGATATTAAGTTACCTGGGTTTTATTAACATGTGTTTTGATTGCTGTGTTGAGATACTAAGTTACCTGGGTTTTATTAACATGTGTTTTGATTGCTGTGTTGAGATACTAAGTTACCTGGGTTTTATTAACATGTGTTGTTTTGATTGCTGTGTTGAGATACTAAGTTACCTGGGTTTTATTAACATGTGTTGTTTTGATTGCTGTGTTGAGATACTAAGTTACCTGGGTTTTATTAACATGTTGTTTTGATTGCTGTGTTGAGATACTAAGTTACCTGGGTTTTATTAACATGTTGTTTTGATTGCTGTGTTGAGATACTAAGTTACCTGGGTTTTATTAACATGTGTTTTGATTGCTGTGTTGAGATACTAAGTTACCTGGGTTTTATTAACATGTGTTTTGATTGCTGTGTTGAGATACTAAGTTACCTGGGTTTTATTAACATGTGTTGTTTTGATTGCTGTGTTGAGATACTAAGTTACCTGGGTTTTATTAACATGTGTTGTTTTGATTGCTGTGTTGAGATACTAAGTTACCTGGGTTTTATTAACATGTGTTTTGATTGCTGTGTTGAGATACTAAGTTACCTGGGTTTTATTAACATGTGTTTTGATTGATGTGTTGAGATACTAAGTTACCTGGGTTTTATTAACATGTGTTTTGATTGATGTGTTGAGATACTAAGTTACCTGGGTTTTAAAGTTACCTGGGTTTTATTAACATGTGTTTTGATTGATGTGTTGAGATACTAAGTTACCTGGGTTTTATTAACATGTGTTGTTTTGATTGCTGTGTTGAGATACTAAGTTACCTGGGTTTTATTAACCTGTGTTTTGATTGCTGTGTTGAGATACTAAGTTACCTGGGTTTTATTAACATGTTGTTTTGATTGCTGTGTTGAGATACTAAGTTACCTGGGTTTTATTAACATGTTGTTTTGATTGCTGTGTTGAGATACTAAGTTACCTGGGTTTTATTAACATGTGTTGTTTTGATTGCTGTGTTGAGATACTAAGTTACCTGGGTTTTATTAACATGTGTTGTTTTGATTGCTGTGTTGAGATACTAAGTTACCTGGGTTTTATTAACATGTGTTTTGATTGATGTGTTGAGATACTAAGTTACCTGGGTTTTATTAACGTGTTGTTTTGATTGATGTGTTGAGATACTAAGTTACCTGGGTTTTATTAACATGTGTTTTGATTGCTGTGTTGAGATACTAAGTTACCTGGGTTTTATTAACATGTGTTGTTTTGATTGCTGTGTTGAGATACTAAGTTACCTGGGTTTTATTAACATGTGTTTTGATTGATGTGTTGAGATACTAAGTTACCTGGGTTTTATTAACATGTGTTTTGATTGATGTGTTGAGATACTAAGTTACCTGGGTTTTATTAACATGTGTTTTGATTGATGTGTTGAGATACTAAGTTACCTGGGTTTTATTAACATGTTGTTTTGATTGCTGTGTTGAGATACTAAGTTACCTGGGTTTTATTAACATGTTGTTTTGATTGCTGTGTTGAGATACTAAGTTACCTGGGTTTTATTAACATGTGTTTTGATTGCTGTGTTGAGATACTAAGTTACCTGGGTTTTATTAACGTGTGTTTTGATTGCTGTGTTGAGATACTAAGTTACCTGGGTTTTATTAACATGTTGTTTTGATTGCTGTGTTGAGATACTAAGTTACCTGGGTTTTATTAACATGTGTTTTGATTGCTGTGTTGAGATACTAAGTTACCTGGGTTTTATTAACATGTTGTTTTGATTGCTGTGTTGAGATACTAAGTTACCTGGGTTTTATTAACATGTTGTTTTGATTGCTGTGTTGAGATACTAAGTTACCTGGGTTTTATTAACATGTGTTTTGATTGATGTGTTGAGATACTAAGTTACCTGGGTTTTATTAACATGTGTTTTGATTGCTGTGTTGAGATACTAAGTTACCTGGGTTTTATTAACGTGTGTTGTTTTGATTGCTGTGTTGAGATACTAAGTTACCTGGGTTTCATTAACATGTGTTTTGATTGCTGTGTTGAGATACTAAGTTACCTCGGTTTTATTAACATGTGTTTTGATTGCTGTGTTGAGATACTAAGTTACCTGGGTTTTATTAACATGTGTTGTTTTGATTGCTGTGTTGAGATACTAAGTTACCCGGGTTTTATTACATTTGTTGTTTTGATTGATGTGTTGAGATACTAAGTTACCTGGGTTTTATTAACATGTGTTTTGATTGATGTGTTGAGATACTAAGTTACCTGGGTTTTATTAACATGTGTTGTTTTGATTGCTGTGTTGAGATACTAAGTTACCTGGGTTTTATTAACCTGTGTTTTGATTGCTGTGTTGAGATACTAAGTTACCTGGGTTTTATTAACATGTTGTTTTGATTGCTGTGTTGAGATACTAAGTTACCTGGGTTTTATTAACATGTTGTTTTGATTGCTGTGTTGAGATACTAAGTTACCTGGGTTTTATTAACATGTGTTGTTTTGATTGCTGTGTTGAGATACTAAGTTACCTGGGTTTTATTAACATGTGTTGTTTTGATTGCTGTGTTGAGATACTAAGTTACCTGGGTTTTATTAACATGTGTTTTGATTGATGTGTTGAGATACTAAGTTACCTGGGTTTTATTAACGTGTTGTTTTGATTGATGTGTTGAGATACTAAGTTACCTGGGTTTTATTAACATGTGTTTTGATTGCTGTGTTGAGATACTAAGTTACCTGGGTTTTATTAACATGTGTTGTTTTGATTGCTGTGTTGAGATACTAAGTTACCTGGGTTTTATTAACATGTGTTTTGATTGATGTGTTGAGATACTAAGTTACCTGGGTTTTATTAACATGTGTTTTGATTGATGTGTTGAGATACTAAGTTACCTGGGTTTTATTAACATGTGTTTTGATTGATGTGTTGAGATACTAAGTTACCTGGGTTTTATTAACATGTTGTTTTGATTGCTGTGTTGAGATACTAAGTTACCTGGGTTTTATTAACATGTTGTTTTGATTGCTGTGTTGAGATACTAAGTTACCTGGGTTTTATTAACATGTGTTTTGATTGCTGTGTTGAGATACTAAGTTACCTGGGTTTTATTAACGTGTGTTTTGATTGCTGTGTTGAGATACTAAGTTACCTGGGTTTTATTAACATGTTGTTTTGATTGCTGTGTTGAGATACTAAGTTACCTGGGTTTTATTAACATGTGTTTTGATTGCTGTGTTGAGATACTAAGTTACCTGGGTTTTATTAACATGTTGTTTTGATTGCTGTGTTGAGATACTAAGTTACCTGGGTTTTATTAACATGTTGTTTTGATTGCTGTGTTGAGATACTAAGTTACCTGGGTTTTATTAACATGTTGTTTTGATTGCTGTGTTGAGATACTAAGTTACCTGGGTTTTATTAACATGTTGTTTTGATTGCTGTGTTGAGATACTAAGTTACCTGGGTTTTATTAACATGTGTTGTTTTGATTGCTGTGTTGAGATACTAAGTTACCTGGGTTTTATTAACATGTTGTTTTGATTGCTGTGTTGAGATACTAAGTTACCTGGGTTTTATTAACATGTGTTGTTTTTATTGCTGTGTTGAGATACTAAGTTACCTGGGTTTTATTAACGTGTTGTTTTAATTGCTGTGTTGAGATACTAAGTTACCTGGGTTTTATTAACATGTGTTGTTTTGATTGCTGTGTTGAGAAACTAAGTTACCTGGGTTTTATTAACATGTGTTGTTTTGATTGCTGTGTTGAGATACTAAGTTACCTGGGTTTTATTAACATGTTGTTTTGATTGCTGTGTTGAGATACTAAGTTACCTGGGTTTTATTAACGTGTGTTTTGATTGCTGTGTTGAGATACTAAGTTACCTGGGTTTTATTAACGTGTGTTTTGATTGCTGTGTTGAGATACTAAGTTACCTGGGTTTTATTAACATGTTGTTTTGATTGCTGTGTTGAGATACTAAGTTACCTGGGTTTTATTAACGTGTGTTTTGATTGATGTGTTGAGATACTAAGTTACCTGGGTTTTATTAACATGTGTTTTGATTGATGTGTTGAGATACTAAGTTACCTGGGTTTTATTAACATGTTGTTTTGATTGATGTGTTGAGATACTAAGTTACCTGGGTTTTATTAACATGTTGTTTTGATTGCTGTGTTGAGATACTAAGTTACCTGGGTTTTATTAACATGTGTTGTTTTGATTGCTGTGTTGAGATACTAAGTTACCTGGGTTTTATTAACATGTGTTGTTGCTCTGTTGTTGCCAACAATTCAAACCATATTATAAGCTGACTCTTCTCTTCTGTAACAAAATGAAGAAATACAATCTGTCTCCCCATCCCACCCATATGGTGAGTCTATCACCTACTTAACCCATGTGTAGGTTAATACCACTTGGGGGGTACTAAGCTAACATATGGAATAGTTTTAAGATGATCATTTAGCTATTTGATTGTGAATTTTAAGATGCCTTTACGTAGGTATATTTTTTGATAAAATATAGAATTTGGCCTTTACTTTTATAACACATAGAAACGCATTGAATAACACATTCATAAAAAGCAACAAAAAAACACACAAAAAAAGAGATATAAGAAAGCTCAGGAAATATATACTTTTGGACACATATTTAAACCCTTATTTTTGTTGGTACAAAACTACCTCCATACTTTCATTAGTTTGTTAGATTACCTTCAGGCGAGTCCCGTGACACTTGTAGGGGTCATAGAACATATTGGTGAGTCTCCACTTTCCATAGTGGTATCATATTAGTTTTGGCTCAAACGGTTTAGACGCTACAGACAGAAGTTGGCACATCGGCGTCACTGGCTCCAGACGAGTCCCGTGACTCTTGTAGGTGTCGTAGAGTAAAAGGGAGAACACCATTGTGTTCAAGAGAATCTATTTATTGGCCAAACCGGTCGGACGTTATAGACGTTTTCGTGAGAAGAACAATTTTCGGGATGTCTCCTGGTCTGACAAACACCGCTGTAGCTCTGCCAACTTCCACAGTAAACGCGGAAGGCCGACAGTGGATTGAGATGCAGCCATGCAAAAAACCTGATGTCTCTAGCTGAAACGGATGTATTCTAACTGGGATGCATTTATTATGTTACTTAGATTGACGCACAGGTGTGTCAAGAGACTTACGGATTGTTAATCCCACTTGACTCATAGGATAACAGAAAATAAGATGTGTTTGTATTGTTTGTTTTGAAATGTCCTAAGCACCATTAAAACACTGAAATCTGATGACAGGACAGAATGCTGACAGAGCATAGAATGTGCAGATACTATATGTGTGCAAGCCATGGGACATGTATGTACTACTCACCCCATGTGATGGGTAGGATATCCATCCCAGCTCCCCCTGGCTGGCTTTGGAGTCCAACAGGTTCACTGTAGAGATGAGGAGAAAGAATAAACTGGGATGAGTGTCGGGATGAGTGTCTTATGGGAAAGCAGTTGATTGTGGCAAGCTTGTCTTTGGCACCACTATGTACAGTGGGAATAGAAAGTCACACCAACCCCCCCCTCCTTTCAAAATGTTCACCTTTTGTTGACTTACAGCCTGAAATGAAAACACATCAAATCAGACTTTTTACTGCTTTATTTACACACAGTAACCCACAACATCCAAGTGAAATTTTTTTTTTTTTTAAATATAAATTAATTGCAATTAAAACAGTAAAATCCCCTATTTGGGTATGTGAACACCCCCCTTAGAATTGTAATTGCAAACTTGCTGAGGTATAACCAACCACCTTCCAGATCACAAATCAAGCTAATTGGCTTCCATCTGTGATCAATTATAGTGACTTTGATTAGTTCGGAAATGCACAACTCAACTGCATAGTTGTAATGGGTGCGTGCTGGTGGCAGGGAAGTCAGACACAGGAGAGTGAACTTGGTATAAACGGAGCAGTTTAATAAATGCTAAAGAAAACTATGAAAACCAAATATAGAAAAATAATATAAAAGGTTACAAAACCCGTCACACACCAGAACATAACTAGCCCAATAACATACAACAAACAATCACTGACAAGGACATGAGGGGAAACAGAGGGTTAAATACACACCTACATACAACAAACAATCACTGACAAGGACATGAGGGGAAACAGAGGGTTAAATACACACCTACATACAACAAACAATCTCTGACAAGGACATGAGGGGAAACAGAGGGTTAAATACACACCTACATACAACAAACAATCTCTGACAAGGACATGAGGGGAAACAGAGGGTTAAATACACAACATGTAAATGATGGGATTGAAACCAGGTGTGAAGTAAGACAAGACAAAACCAATGGAAAATGAAAACTGGATCAGCGATGGCTAGAAGGCCGGTGACGTGGACCGCCGAACACCGCCCGAACAAGGAGAGGGACCAAGTTCGGCAGAAGTCGTGACATTAGTAGTGCAATTCAAAGCAAAGAATAGACTATGGGCGGAAAGGTACTTTCAAAAGATCTATGAGATAAAGTTGTGGAAAGGCGCAAGTCAGAGGATGGATATAAAAAGAATTCAAAGCCTTTGTCCCTCAGAGCACAGTTACCACCATTATTAAGAGGTGGAAGGCATATTGTACCACCCAGACCCTGCATAGATCAGGCCATCCCTCCAAACTGGATGACCGGGCAAGGAGGAGACTGATCAGAGAGACTACCAAGAAGCCAATTGTGACTTTGAAGGAGCTTCAGGCCTTTATGGCAAAGACTGGTCAATGTGTGGATGTGACCACAATATCACAAGCATTCCACGAATCTGGCCTCTATGGGAGGGTGGCAAGAAAAACACCACTCCTCAAAAAAAGCCACATCAAGTCTCGTTTGAGCTTTGCCAAAAAGCACATTGTAGATTCCAAGGCCAAGTGGCGAAAGATGTTGTGGTCAGACGAGACCAAAATTGAACTTTTTGGCCTGAACGCAAAACGATATGTCTGGCGAAAACCCAATACTGTCACACCCTGATCTGTTTCACCTGTCCTTGTGATTGTCTCCACCCCCTCCAGGTGTGTGCCACGACTCCCACCGAAGGTGGCTCCACTGCCTGTTCAGGCGGCGCTCGGCGGTCTACTAGCCGCCACCGATCCCTTTTTCATTTTCTGTTCGTTTGGTCTTATTGGTTGCACCTGTCTCTTGTTTGTTTCTTGATTTATGTCTATTTAAGCCTGTTAGGGAAGCCTATGTTTGTGCGGGATCCTCTGTTAGTTTGTGCATTTTGTATTTTATTTTCTCCAGACTGTTTGGGTCCTGTGTTTGGGTCCTGTGTTTGGGTCCTGTGTTTGGGTCCTGTGTTTGGGTCCTGTGTTTGGGTCCTGTGTTTGGGCCGGTCAGTTTTATGCGCCTAGTGTTTTGGCATGACCGTTTGTACCGGAATAAAATACGATCGTCCGAACCCTCTGCTTTCTGCGCCTGACTCCAAACCCACTACTCCTAGAAGACTCCAAACCCACTACTCCTAGAAGACTCCAAACCCACTACTCCTAGAAGACTCCAAACCCACTACTCCTAGAAGACTCCAAACCCACTACTCCTAGTGGCTTATTTTCCCCAGTGTATTTATCCCTGTGTTTCCTGTCTCTCTGTACCAGTGTATTTCTCCCTGTGTTTCCTGTCTCTCTGTACCAGTGTATTTATCCCTGTGTTTCCTGTCTCTCTGTACCAGTGTATTTATCCCTGTGTTTCCTGTCTCTCTGTGCCAGTGTATTTATCCCTGTGTTTCCTGTCTCTCTGTACCAGTGTATTTATCCTGTGTTTCCTGTCTCTCTGTGCCAGTGTATTTATCCCTGTGTTTCCCGTCTCTCTGTACCAGTGTATTTATCCCTGTGTATCCCTGTGTTTCCTGTCTCTCTGTACCAGTGTATTTATCCCTGTGTATCCCTGTGTTTCCTGTCTCTCTGTACCAGTGTATTTATCCCTGTGTATCCCTGTGTTTCCTGTCTCTCTGTACCAGTGTATTCATCCCTGTGTATCCCTGTGTTTCCTGTCTCTCTGTACCAGTGTATTTATCCCTGTGTTTCCTGTCTCTCTGTGCCAGTGTATTTATCCCTGTGTTTCCTGTCTCTCTGTACCAGTGTATTTATCCCTGTGTTTCCTGTCTCTCTGTGCCAGTGTATTTATCCCTGTGTTTCCTGTCTCTCTGTGCCAATGTATTTATCCCTGTGTTTCCTGTCTCTCTGTGCCAATGTATTTATCCCTGTGTTTCCTGTCTCTCTGCCTTGTGCCCTTATGAATACATCTTTCCACCCAAAGAACACCATCCCTACAGTAAAGAACACCATCCCTACAGTAAAGAACACCATCCCTACAGTAAAGAACACCATGCCTACAGTAAAGAACACCATGTCTACAGTAAAGAACACCATGTCTACAGTATAGAACACCATGCCTACAGTAAAGAACACCATGCCTACAGTAAAGAACACCATGTCTACAGTAAAGAACACCATGCCTACAGTAAAGAACACCATGTCTACAGTAAAGAACACCATGTCTACAGTAAAGAACACCATGCCTACAGTAAAGAACACCATGTCTACAGTAAAGAACACCATGTCTACAGTATAGAACACCATGCCTACAGTATAGAACACCATCCCTACAGTAAAGAACACCATCCCTACAGTAAAGAACACCATGTCTACAGTATAGAACACCATGCCTACAGTAAAGAACACCATGTCTACAGTAAAGAACACCATGTCTACAATAAAGAACACCATGCCTACAGTAAAGAACACCATGCCTACAGTAAAGAACACCATGTCTACAGTAAAGAACACCATGCCTACAGTAAAGAACACCATGTCTACAGTAAAGAACCCCATGTCTACAGTAAAGAACCCCATGTCTACAGTAAAGAACACCATGTCTACAGTAAAGAACACCATGTCTACAGTAAAGAACACCATGTCTACAGTATAGAACACCATGCCTACAGTAAAGAACACCATGTCTACAGTAAAGAACACCATGTCTACAGTAAAGAACACCATGCCTACAGTAAAGAACACCATGTCTACAGTAAAGAACACCATGTCTACAGTATAGAACACCATGCCTACAGTATAGAACACCATCCCTACAGTAAAGAACACCATCCCTACAGTAAAGAACACCATGTCTACAGTATAGAACACCATGCCTACAGTAAAGAACACCATGTCTACAGTAAAGAACACCATGTCTACAGTAAAGAACACCATGCCTACAGTAAAGAACACCATGTCTACAGTAAAGAACACCATGTCTACAGTAAAGAACACCATGCCTACAGTAAAGAACACCATGTCTACAGTAAAGAACCCCATGTCTACAGTAAAGAACCCCATGTCTACAGTAAAGAACACCATGTCTACAGTAAAGAACACCATGTCTACAGTAAAGAACACCATGTCTACAGTATAGAACACCATGTCTACAGTAAAGAACACCATGTCTACAGTATAGAACACCATGTCTACAGTAAAGAACACCATGCCTACAGTAAAGAACACCATGCCTACAGTAAAGAACACCATGTCTACAGTAAAGAACACCATGTCTACAGTAAAGAACACCATGTCTACAGTAAAGAACACCATGTCTACAGTAAAGAACACCATGCCTACAGTAAAGAACACCATGCCTACAGTACAACACGGGGGTGGCAGCATCCTGTTGTGGGGGTGTTTCTCTTCAGCAGGGACTGGAGCACTTGTCAGGATAGAAGGGGAAATGGACAGTGCAAAATACCGACAGATTCTTGAGGAAAACCTGCAGCTCTCTGCCAGGAAGTTGAAAATGGGAAGATGGATCACATGACAATGGCCCAAAGCACCCCGCCAAAGCAACAGTACAGTGGCTGAAGGACAAAAGGTGAATGTCCTTGAGTGGCCTAGTCAGAGCCCTGACCTAAATCCCATCAAGAATCTGTGGAATGACTTGAAGAGTGCAGTCCATGAACGGTCAAATGGCAATTTGACTGAGCTTCAACAATTCGGCAAGGAAGAATGGGCAAATATTGCACAGTCAAGGTGTGCAAAGTTAGTAGAGACGTATTCAAAGAGACTCATGGCTGTAATTCAAGGTGGTTCTACCAAGTATTAACTCAGGGGGGTGTTCACTTATCCAAATAGGCTATTTTACTGTTTTCAATTAAATACATTTTCAGACATTTTTGGAGAAAAACATGCTTGGATGTTGTGGGTTACTGTGTGTAAATAAAGCCGGGAAAAGTCTGATTTGATGTGTTTTCATTTCAGGCTGTAAGTCAACAAAAGGTGAACATTTTGAAAAGGGGGGTGACTTTCTATACCCACTGTACATTATGAATATCTATCCTTCTGATGTCTAGTTAGTCCACTCATCTAAACCTGGCCTTCAAGGACCGGGATCAGGATAGTATTTATTTACCTAGCTGTTCAACATTCCTCAGGACTCCTTAGAACACACACACAAGCATGCTCACAAACGCACACACACGCACACACACGGCCAGTTACCCTCTGAGCACTTCCTAAATCTAACCAAACAGAGACAGCCTGCTGCTTTGTGCTCCATGATGAGGGGATCCAAGCAGGAGATTCTGGGTCTGTAGCAACCTGGGAGGCTGTTGAGTCACTGCTACAGCTGTGTGAACCTCCTCTGATTGGTACTGATACACACAGCGGGGTCAGAAAACCACACTGCTACAGCTGTGTGAACCTCCTCTGACTGGTACTGATACACACAGCGGGGTCAGAAAACCACACTGCTACAGCTGTGTGAACCTCCTCTGACTGGTACTGATACACACAGCGGGGTCAGAAAACCACACTGCTACAGCTGTGTGAACCTCCTCTGACTGGTACTGATACACACAGCGGGGTCAGAAAACCACACTGCTACAGCTGTGTGAACCTCCTCTGACTGGTACTGATACACACAGCGGGGTCAGAAAACCACACTGCTACAGCTGTGTGAACCTCCTCTGACTGGTACTGATACACACAGCGGGGTCAGAAAACCACACTGCTACAGCTGTGTGAACCTCCTCTGACTGGTACTGATACACACAGCGGGGTCAGAAAACCACACTGCTACAGCTGTGTGAACCTCCTCTGACTGGTACTGATACACACAGCGGGGTCAGAAAACCACACTGCTACAGCTGTGTGAACCTCCTCTGACTGGTACTGATACACACAGCGGGGTCAGAAAACCACACTGCTACAGCTGTGTGAACCTCCTCTGACTGGTACTGATACACACAGCGGGGTCAGAAAACCACACTGCTACAGCTGTGTGAACCTCCTCTGACTGGTACTGATACACACAGCGGGGTCAGAAAACCACACTTGCTGTTACGAATCTTTGCATCTAAAATCTCTATGCGCCTGTAAAGAGTCGAACACATCGCACCCATTGGTCTACCGATCGCTCAGCATGCTGTTGATGTCTGCCTGCCGACATTTTCTCAGTTGGAAAAGTACTCTCGGCAGGCAGACGCTATTGGTGTGTCTGAGCCTTAACTGTCACTTTCATTATAAAGGAACCTTGATGCTTTCAGATAAATCATGGGCTCTAAGTGTGCATATGAACAACATTCATTATTACACTATAAATATGGAAATGATAAGATTATGTCACCAATTCTAGGTTTCAATGCATTCTCAAATGAATTAAACCTCTCACAATTCCAGGGATTCTGAGATCTGGAAGGTGTGAGGGAAGTGTGTTGTAATTACTAAGACAGAACAGTATGATAAGAGCTGTGACCCCGGGGCTCTGCTTGGCTGGAGTGTCACTAGTGATACAACAGAATGTCACAGAGCAGGGAAAAAGCATATTTTGAGTACATAGTGGAGTATAGCGAGAGAGTTCAGGGTGGAGTATAGAGAGAGTACAGGGTGGAGTATAGAGAGAGTAGAGGGTGGAGTATAGAGAGAGAGTACAGGGTGGAGTATAGAGAGAGTACAGGGTGGAGTATAGAGAGAGTTCAGGGTGGAGTATAGAGAAAGAGTACAGGGTGGAGTATAGAGAGAGAGTTCAGGGTGGAGTATAGAGAGAGAGTTCAGGGTGGAGTATAGAGAGAGAGTACAGGGTGGAGTATAGAGAGAGTTCAGGGTGGAGTATAGAGAGAGTACAGGGTGGAGTATAGAGAGAGAGTTCAGGGTGGAGTATAGAGAGAGAGTTCAGGGTGGAGTATAGAGAGAGAGTACAGGGTGGAGTATAGAGAGAGTTCAGGGTGGAGTATAGAGAGAGTACAGGGTGGAGTATAGAGAGAGTTCAGGGTGGAGTATAGAGAGAGAGTACAGGGTGGAGTATAGAGAGAGTTCAGGGTGGAGTATAGAGAGAGAGTACAGGGTGGAGTATAGAGAGAGAGTACAGGGTGGAGTATAGAGAGAGAGTACAGGGTGGAGTATAGAGAGAGAGTACAGGGTGGAGTATAGAGAGAGAGTTCAGGGTGGAGTATAGAGAGAGAGTACAGGGTGGAGTATAGAGAGAGTTCAGGGTGGAGTATAGAGAGAGTACAGGGTGGAGTATAGAGAGAGAGTACAGGGTGGAGTATAGAGAGAGTACAGGGTAGAGTATAGAGAGAGTACAGGGTGGAGTATAGAGAGAGAGTACAGGGTGGAGTATAGAGAGAGAGTACAGGGTGGAGTATAGAGAGAGAGTACAGGGTGGAGTATAGAGAGAGAGTTCAGGGTGGAGTATAGAGAGAGTACAGGGTGGAGTATAGAGAGAGTTCAGGGTGGAGTATAGAGAGAGTACAGGGTGGAGTATAGAGAGAGAGTACAGGGTGGAGTATAGAGAGAGTACAGGGTGGAGTATAGAGAGAGTACAGGGTGGAGTATAGAGAGAGAGTACAGGGTGGAGTATAGAGAGAGAGTTCAGGGTGGAGTATAGAGAGAGAGTACAGGGTGGAGTAGAGAGAGAGAGTACAGGGTGGAGTATAGAGAGAGAGTTCAGGGTGGAGTATAGAGAGAGTACAGGGTGGAGTATAGAGAGAGTTCAGGGTGGAGTATAGAGAGAGTACAGGGTGGAGTATAGAGAGAGAGTACAGGGTGGAGTATAGAGAGAGTACAGGGTGGAGTATAGAGAGAGTTCAGGGTGGAGTATAGAGAGAGAGTACAGGGTGCAGTATAGAGAGAGTACAGGGTGGAGTATAGAGAGAGTTCAGGGTGGAGTATAGAGAGAGAGTACAGGGTGGAGTATAGAGAGAGAGTACAGGGTGGAGTATAGAGAGAGTTCAGGGTGGAGTATAGAGAGAGTTCAGGGTGGAGTATAAAGATAGTACAGGGTGTAGTATAGAGAGAGAGTACAGGGTGGAGTATAGAGAGAGAGTACAGGGTGGAGTATAGAGAGAGAGTTCAGGGTGGAGTATAGAGAGAGAGTACAGGGTGGAGTATAGAGAGAGTTCAGGGTGGAGTATAGAGAGAGTACAGGGTGGAGTATAGAGAGAGAGTACAGGGTGGAGTATAGAGAGAGTACAAGGTAGAGTATAGAGAGAGTACAGGGTGGAGTATAGAGAGAGAGTACAGGGTGGAGTATAGAGAGAGAGTTCAGGGTGGAGTATAGAGAGAGTTCAGGGTGGAGTATAGAGAGAGTACAGGGTGGAGTATAGAGAGAGAGTTCAGGGTGGAGTATAGAGAGAGAGTTCAGGGTGGAGTATAGAGAGAGTTCAGGGTGGAGTATAGAGAGAGTACAGGGTGGAGTATAGAGAGAGAGTACAGGGTGGAGTATAGAGAGAGTACAGGGTGGAGTATAGAGAGAGAGTTCAGGGTGGAGTATAGAGAGAGTTCAGGGTGGAGTATAGAGAGAGAGTAAAGGGTGGAGTATAGAGAGAGAGTACAGGGTGGAGTATAGAGAGAGAGTTCAGGGTGGAGTATAGAGAGAGTACAGGGTGGAGTATAGAGAGAATTCAGGGTGGAGTATAGAGAGAGAGTACAGGGTGGAGTATAGAGAGAGAGTACAGGGTGGAGTATAGAGAGAGAGTAGAGGGTAGAGCATAGAGAGAGTTCAGGGTGGAGTATAGAGAGAGTACAGGGTGGAGTATAGAGAGAGAGTACAGGGTGGAGTATAGAGAGAGTACAGGGTGGAGTATAGAGAGAGAGTTCAGGGTGGAGTATAGAGAGAGTTCAGGGTGGAGTATAGAGAGAGAGTACAGGGTGGAGTATAGAGAGAGAGTACAGGGTGGAGTATAGAGAGAGAGTTCAGGGTGGAGTATAGAGAGAGTAGAGTGTGGAGTATAGAGAGAGTTCAGGGTGGAGTATAGAGAGAGTACAGGGTGGAGTATAGAGAGAGAGTACAGGGTGGAGTATAGAGAGAGAGTTCAGGGTGGAGTATAGAGAGAGAGTACAGGGTGGAGTATAGAGAGAGAGTACAGGGTGGAGTATATAGAGAGAGTACAGGGTGGAGTATAGAGAGAGTTCAGGGTGGAGTATAGAGAGAGTTCAGGGTGGAGTATAGAGAGAGAGTACAGGGTGGAGTATAGAGAGAGAGTTCAGGGTGGAGTATAGAGAGAGAGTAGAGGGTAGAGCATAGAGAGAGTTCAGGGTGGAGTATAGAGAGAGTACAGGGTGAAGTATAGAGAGAGTACAGGGTGGAGTATAGAGAGAGTACAGGGTGGAGTATAGAGAGAGAGTACAGGGTGGAGTATAGAGAGAGAGAGTTCAGAGTGGAGTATAGAGAGAGAGTACAGGGTGGAGTATAGAGAGAGAGTACAGGGTGGAGTATATAGAGAGAGTACAGGGTGGAGTATAGAGAGAGTTCAGGGTGGAGTATAGAGAGAGTTCAGGGTGGAGTATAGAGAGAGAGTACAGGGTGGAGTATAGAGAGAGAGTTCAGGGTGGAGTATAGAGAGAGAGTAGAGGGTAGAGCATAGAGAGAGTTCAGGGTGGAGTATAGAGAGAGTACAGGGTGAAGTATAGAGAGAGTACAGGGTGGAGTATAGAGAGAGTACAGGGTGGAGTATAGAGAGAGAGTACAGGGTGGAGTATAGAGAGAGAGAGTTCAGAGTGGAGTATAGAGAGAGTACAGGGTGGAGTATAGAGAGAGTTCAGGGTGGAGTATAGAGAGAGAGTACAGGGTGGAGTATAGAGAGAGTACAGGGTGGAGTATAGAGAGAGAGTACAGGGTGGAGTATAGAGAGAGAGTTCAGGGTGGAGTATAGAGAGAGAGTACAGGGTGGAGTATAGAGAGAGAGTTCAGGGTGGAGTATAGAGAGAGAGTAGAGGGTAGAGCATAGAGAGAGTTCAGGGTGGAGTATAGAGAGAGAGTACAGGGTGGAGTATAGAGAGAGAGTACAGGGTGGAGTATAGAGAGAGTTCAGGGTGGAGTATAGAGAGAGTTCAGGGTGGAGTATAGAGAGAGTTCAGGGTAGAGTATAGAGAGAGTACAGGGTGGAGTATAGAGAGAGAGTACAGGGTGGAGTATAGAGAGAGAGTTCAGGGTGGAGTATAGAGAGAGTTCAGGGTGGAGTATAGAGAGAGTACAGGGTGGAGTATAGAGAGAGTACAGGGTGGAGTATAGAGAGAGTACAGGGTGGAGTATAGAGAGAGAGTTCAGGGTGGAGTATAGAGAGAGAGTACAGGGTGGAGTATAGAGAGAGAGTACAGGGTGGAGTATAGAGAGAGAGTTCAGGGTGGAGTATAGAGAGAGTACAGGGTGGAGTATAGAGAGAGTTCAGGGTGGAGTATAGAGAGAGTACAGGGTGGAGTATAGAGAGAGAGTACAGGGTGGAGTATAGAGAGAGTACAGAGTGGAGTATAGAGAGAGTTCAGGGTGGAGTATAGAGAGAGAGTACAGGGTGAAGTATAGAGAGAGTACAGGGTGGAGTATAGAGAGAGTTCAGGGTGGAGTATAGAGAGAGAGTACAGGGTGGAGTATAGAGAGAGAGTACAGGGTGGAGTATAGAGAGAGTTCAGGGTGGAGTATAGAGAGAGTTCAGGGTGGAGTATAAAGATAGTACAGGGTGTAGTATAGAGAGAGAGTACAGGGTGGAGTATAGAGAGAGAGTACAGGGTGGAGTATAGAGAGAGAGTTCAGGGTGGAGTATAGAGAGAGAGTACAGGGTGGAGTATAGAGAGAGTTCAGGGTGGAGTATAGAGAGAGTACAGGGTGGAGTATAGAGAGAGAGTACAGGGTGGAGTATAGAGAGAGTACAAGGTAGAGTATAGAGAGAGTACAGGGTGGAGTATAGAGAGAGAGTACAGGGCGGAGTATAGAGAGAGAGTTCAGGGTGGAGTATAGAGAGAGTTCAGGGTGGAGTATAGAGAGAGTACAGGGTGGAGTATAGAGAGAGAGTTCAGGGTGGAGTATAGAGAGAGAGTTCAGGGTGGAGTATAGAGAGAGTACAAGGTAGAGTATAGAGAGAGTACAGGGTGGAGTATAGAGAGAGAGTACAGGGTGGAGTATAGAGAGAGAGTTCAGGGTGGAGTATAGAGAGAGTTCAGGGTGGAGTATAGAGAGAGTACAGGGTGGAGTATAGAGAGAGAGTTCAGGGTGGAGTATAGAGAGAGTACAGGGTGGAGTATAGAGAGAGAGTACAGGGTGGAGTATAGAGAGAGTACAGGGTGGAGTATAGAGAGAGAGTTCAGGGTGGAGTATAGAGAGAGTTCAGGGTGGAGTATAGAGAGAGAGTACAGGGTGGAGTATAGAGAGAGAGTACAGGGTGGAGTATAGAGAGAGAGTTCAGGGTGGAGTATAGAGAGAGTACAGGGTGGAGTATAGAGAGAATTCAGGGTGGAGTATAGAGAGAGAGTACAGGGTGGAGTATAGAGAGAGAGTACAGGGTGGAGTATAGAGAGAGAGTAGAGGGTAGAGCATAGAGAGAGTTCAGGGTGGAGTATAGAGAGAGTACAGGGTGGAGTATAGAGAGAGTACAGGGTGGAGTATAGAGAGAGTACAGGGTGGAGTATAGAGAGAGTACAGGGTGGAGTATAGAGAGAGAGTACAGGGTGGAGTATAGAGAGAGTACAGGGTGGAGTATAGAGAGAGAGTTCAGGGTGGAGTATAGAGAGAGTTCAGGGTGGAGTATAGAGAGAGAGTACAGGGTGGAGTATAGAGAGAGAGTACAGGGTGGAGTATAGAGAGAGAGTTCAGGGTGGAGTATAGAGAGAGTACAGGGTGGAGTATAGAGAGAGTTCAGGGTGGAGTATAGAGAGAGTACAGGGTGGAGTATAGAGAGAGAGTACAGGGTGGAGTATAGAGAGAGAGTTCAGGGTGGAGTATAGAGAGAGAGTACAGGGTGGAGTATAGAGAGAGAGTACAGGGTGGAGTATATAGAGAGAGTACAGGGTGGAGTATAGAGAGAGTTCAGGGTGGAGTATAGAGAGAGTTCAGGGTGGAGTATAGAGAGAGAGTACAGGGTGGAGTATAGAGAGAGAGTTCAGGGTGGAGTATAGAGAGAGAGTAGAGGGTAGAGCATAGAGAGAGTTCAGGGTGGAGTATAGAGAGAGTACAGGGTGAAGTATAGAGAGAGTACAGGGTGGAGTATTGAGAGAGTACAGGGTGGAGTATAGAGAGAGAGTACAGGGTGGAGTATAGAGAGAGAGAGTTCAGAGTGGAGTATAGAGAGAGTACAGGGTGGAGTATAGAGAGAGTTCAGGGTGGAGTATAGAGAGAGAGTACAGGGTGGAGTATAGAGAGAGTACAGGGTGGAGTATAGAGAGAGAGTACAGGGTGGAGTATAGAGAGAGAGTTCAGGGTGGAGTATAGAGAGAGAGTACAGGGTGGAGTATAGAGAGAGAGTTCAGGGTGGAGTATAGAGAGAGAGTAGAGGGTAGAGAATAGAGAGAGTTCAGGGTGGAGTATAGAGAGAGAGTACAGGGTGGAGTATAGAGAGAGAGTACAGGGTGGAGTATAGAGAGAGTTCAGGGTGGAGTATAGAGAGAGTTCAGGGTGGAGTATAGAGAGAGTTCAGGGTAGAGTATAGAGAGAGTACAGGGTGGAGTATAGAGAGAGAGTACAGGGTGGAGTATAGAGAGAGAGTTCAGTGTGGAGTATAGAGAGAGTTCAGGGTGGAGTATAGAGAGAGTACAGGGTGGAGTATAGAGAGAGTACAGGGTGGAGTATAGAGAGAGTACAGGGTGGAGTATAGAGAGAGAGTTCAGGGTGGAGTATAGAGAGAGAGTTCAGGGTGGAGTATAGAGAGAGTACAGGGTGGAGTATAGAGAGAGAGTACAGGGTGGAGTATAGAGAGAGAGTACAGGGTGGAGTATAGAGAGAGAGAGTTCAGAGTGGAGTATAGAGAGAGTACAGGGTGGAGTATAGAGAGAGAGAGTACAGGGTGGAGTATAGAGAGAGAGAGTTCAGGGTGGAGTATAGAGAGAGTACAGGGTGGAGTATAGAGAGAGAGTTCAGAGTGGAGTATAGAGAGAGTACATGGTGGAGTATAGAGAGAGAGTACAGGGTGGAGTATAGAGAGAGTACAGGGTGGAGTATAGAGAGAGAGTTCAGAGTGGAGTATAGAGAGAGTACAGGGTGGAGTATAGAGAGAGAGAGTACAGGGTGGAGTATAGAGAGAGAGTACAGGGTGGAGTATAGAGAGAGTACAGGGTGGAGTATAGAGAGAGAGTACAGGGTGGAGTGTAGAGAGAGTTCAGGGTGGAGTATAGAGAGAGAGTTCAGGGTGGAGTATAGAGAGAGAGTTCAGGGTGGAGTATAGAGAGAGAGTTCAGGGTGGAGTATAGAGAGAGAGTACAGGGTGGAGTATAGAGAGAGTTCAGGGTGGAGTATAGAGAGAGAGTTCAGGGTGGAGTATAGAGAGAGAGTTCAGGTTGGAGTATAGAGAGAGAGTTCAGGGTGGAGTATAGAGAGAGAGTACAGGGTGGAGTATAGAGAGAGTACAGGGTGGAGTATAGATAGAGTTCAGGGTGGAGTATAGATAGAGTTCAGGGTGGAGTATAGAGAGAGTTCAGGGTGGAGTATAGAGAGAGAGTTCAGGGTGGAGTATAGAGAGAGTTCAGGGTGGAGTATAGAGAGAGTTCAGGGTGGAGTATAGAGAGAGAGTACAGGGTGGAGTATAGAGAGAGAGTGCAGGGTGGAGTATAGAGAGAGAGTACAGGGTAGAGTATAGAGAGAGAGTTCAGGGTGGAGTATAGAGAGAGTTCAGGGTGGAGTATAGAGAGAGTTCAGGGTGGAGTATAGAGAGAGTTCAGGGTGGAGTATAGAGAGAGTTCAGGGTGGAGTATAGAGAGAGTACAGGGTGGAGTATAGAGAGAGAGTACAGGGTGGAGTATAGAGAGAGTTCAGGGTGGAGTATAGAGAGAGAGAGTACAGGGTGGAGTATAGAGAGAGAGTACAGGGTGGAGTATAGAGAGAGTACAGGGTGGAGTATAGAGAGAGTACAGGGTGGAGTATAGAGAGAGAGTACAGGGTGGAGTATAGAGAGAGAGTTCAGGGTGGAGTATAGAGAGAGAGTACAGGGTGGAGTAGAGAGAGAGAGTACAGGGTGGAGTATAGAGAGAGAGTTCAGGGTGGAGTATAGAGAGAGTACAGGGTGGAGTATAGAGAGAGTTCAGGGTGGAGTATAGAGAGAGTACAGGGTGGAGTATAGAGAGAGAGTACAGGGTGGAGTATAGAGAGAGTACAGGGTGGAGTATAGAGAGAGTTCAGGGTGGAGTATAGAGAGAGAGTACAGGGTGAAGTATAGAGAGAGTACAGGGTGGAGTATAGAGAGTGTTCAGGGTGGAGTATAGAGAGAGAGTACAGGGTGGAGTATAGAGAGAGAGTACAGGGTGGAGTATAGAGAGAGTTCAGGGTGGAGTATAGAGAGAGTTCAGGGTGGAGTATAAAGATAGTACAGGGTGTAGTATAGAGAGAGAGTACAGGGTGGAGTATAGAGAGAGAGTACAGGGTGGAGTATAGAGAGAGAGTTCAGGGTGGAGTATAGAGAGAGAGTACAGGGTGGAGTATAGAGAGAGTTCAGGGTGGAGTATAGAGAGAGTACAGGGTGGAGTATAGAGAGAGAGTACAGGGTGGAGTATAGAGAGAGTACAAGGTAGAGTATAGAGAGAGTACAGGGTGGAGTATAGAGAGAGAGTACAGGGTGGAGTATAGAGAGAGAGTTCAGGGTGGAGTATAGAGAGAGTTCAGGGTGGAGTATAGAGAGAGTACAGGGTGGAGTATAGAGAGAGAGTTCAGGGTGGAGTATAGAGAGAGAGTTCAGGGTGGAGTATAGAGAGAGTTCAGGGTGGAGTATAGAGAGAGTACAGGGTGGAGTATAGAGAGAGAGTACAGGGTGGAGTATAGAGAGAGTACAGGGTGGAGTATAGAGAGAGAGTTCAGGGTGGAGTATAGAGAGAGTTCAGGGTGGAGTATAGAGAGAGAGTACAGGGTGGAGTATAGAGAGAGAGTACAGGGTGGAGTATAGAGAGAGAGTTCAGGGTGGAGTATAGAGAGAGTACAGGGTGGAGTATAGAGAGATTTCAGGGTGGAGTATAGAGAGAGAGTACAGGGTGGAGTATAGAGAGAGAGTACAGGGTGGAGTATAGAGAGAGAGTAGAGGGTAGAGCATAGAGAGAGTCCAGGGTGGAGTATAGAGAGAGTACAGGGTGGAGTATAGAGAGAGAGTACAGGGTGGAGTATAGAGAGAGTACAGGGTGGAGTATAGAGAGAGAGTTCAGGGTGGAGTATAGAGAGAGTTCAGGGTGGAGTATAGAGAGAGAGTACAGGGTGGAGTATAGAGAGAGAGTACAGGGTGGAGTATAGAGAGAGAGTTCAGGGTGGAGTATAGAGAGTACAGGGTGGAGTATAGAGAGAGTTCAGGGTGGAGTATAGAGAGAGTACAGGGTGGAGTATAGAGAGAGAGTACAGGGTGGAGTATAGAGAGAGAGTTCAGGGTGGAGTATAGAGAGAGAGTACAGGGTGGAGTATAGAGAGAGAGTACAGGGTGGAGTATATAGAGAGAGTACAGGGTGGAGTATAGGGTGGAGTATAGAGAGAGTTCAGGGTGGAGTATAGAGAGAGTTCAGGGTAGAGGTAGAGTATAGAGAGAGTATAGAGAGAGAGTACAGGGTGGAGTATATAGAGAGAGTACAGGGTGGAGTATAGAGAGAGTTCAGGGTGGAGTATAGAGAGAGTTCAGGGTGGAGTATAGAGAGAGAGTACAGGGTGGAGTATAGAGAGAGAGTTCAGGGTGGAGTATAGAGAGAGAGTAGAGGGTAGAGCATAGAGAGAGTTCAGGGTGGAGTATAGAGAGAGTACAGGGTGAAGTATAGAGAGAGTACAGGGTGGAGTATAGAGAGAGTACAGGGTGGAGTATAGAGAGAGAGTACAGGGTGGAGTATAGAGAGAGAGAGTTCAGAGTGGAGTATAGAGAGAGTACAGGGTGGAGTATAGAGAGAGTTCAGGGTGGAGTATAGAGAGAGAGTACAGGGTGGAGTATAGAGAGAGTACAGGGTGGAGTATAGAGAGAGAGTACAGGGTGGAGTATAGAGAGAGAGTTCAGGGTGGAGTATAGAGAGAGAGTACAGGGTGGAGTATAGAGAGAGAGTTCAGGGTGGAGTATAGAGAGAGAGTAGAGGGTAGAGCATAGAGAGAGTTCAGGGTGGAGTATAGAGAGAGAGTACAGGGTGGAGTATAGAGAGAGAGTACAGGGTGGAGTATAGAGAGAGTTCAGGGTGGAGTATAGAGAGAGTTCAGGGTGGAGTATAGAGAGAGTTCAGGGTAGAGTATAGAGAGAGTACAGGGTGGAGTATAGAGAGAGAGTACAGGGTGGAGTATAGAGAGAGAGTTCAGGGTGGAGTATAGAGAGAGTTCAGGGTGGAGTATAGAGAGAGTACAGGGTGGAGTATAGAGAGAGTACAGGGTGGAGTATAGAGAGAGTACAGGGTGGAGTATAGAGAGAGAGTTCAGGGTGGAGTATAGAGAGAGAGTTCAGGGTGGAGTATAGAGAGAGTACAGGGTGGAGTATAGAGAGAGAGTACAGGGTGGAGTATAGAGAGAGAGTACAGGGTGGAGTATAGAGAGAGAGAGTTCAGAGTGGAGTATAGAGAGAGTACAGGGTGGAGTATAGAGAGAGAGAGTACAGGGTGGAGTATAGAGAGAGAGAGTTCAGGGTGGAGTATAGAGAGAGTACAGGGTGGAGTATAGAGAGAGAGTTCAGAGTGGAGTATAGAGAGAGTACATGGTGGAGTATAGAGAGAGAGTACAGGGTGGAGTATAGAGAGAGTACAGGGTGGAGTATAGAGAGAGAGTTCAGAGTGGAGTATAGAGAGAGTACAGGGTGGAGTATAGAGAGAGAGAGTACAGGGTGGAGTATAGAGAGAGAGTACAGGGTGGAGTATAGAGAGAGTACAGGGTGGAGTATAGAGAGAGAGTACAGGGTGGAGTGTAGAGAGAGTTCAGGGTGGAGTATAGAGAGAGAGTTCAGGGTGGAGTATAGAGAGAGAGATCAGGGTGGAGTATAGAGAGAGAGTTCAGGGTGGAGTATAGAGAGAGAGTACAGGGTGGAGTATAGAGAGAGTTCAGGGTGGAGTATAGAGAGAGAGTTCAGGGTGGAGTATAGAGAGAGAGTTCAGGTTGGAGTATAGAGAGAGAGTTCAGGGTGGAGTATAGAGAGAGAGTACAGGGTGGAGTATAGAGAGAGTACAGGGTGGAGTATAGATAGAGTTCAGGGTGGAGTATAGAGAGAGTTCAGGGTGGAGTATAGAGAGAGAGTTCAGGGTGGAGTATAGAGAGAGTTCAGGGTGGAGTATAGAGAGAGTTCAGGGTGGAGTATAGAGAGAGAGTACAGGGTGGAGTATAGAGAGAGAGTGCAGGGTGGAGTATAGAGAGAGAGTACAGGGTAGAGTATAGAGAGAGAGTTCAGGGTGGAGTATAGAGAGAGTTCAGGGTGGAGTATAGAGAGAGTTCAGGGTGGAGTATAGAGAGAGTTCAGGGTGGAGTATAGAGAGAGTTCAGGGTGGAGTATAGAGAGAGTACAGGGTGGAGTATAGAGAGAGAGTACAGGGTGGAGTATAGAGAGAGTTCAGGGTGGAGTATAGAGAGAGAGAGTACAGGGTGGAGTATAGAGAGAGAGTACAGGGTGGAGTATAGAGAGAGAGTACAGGGTGGAGTATAGAGAGAGTACGGGGTGGAGTATAGAGAGAGAGTACAGGGTGGAGTATAGATAGGGGAGAGGAAAATAAATACTATTAGGTGATACCCACAAAATTGAGGCTCACCTGAGTTCTAGCCAAGCAGCTGGCGGTCAGGGCACAGGGACGCACGCACACATACACACATGCACACACACACACACACACGCACACACACACACACACACACACACACACACACACACACACACACACACACACACACACACACACACACACACGCACACACACACACACACATTCAGAAGACAGACTCCTATTAGAGCTAATAAAGCTATCTGCTCCTGTCAGATTATAGCAGTGCAGTATCTAGCTCCATTGGTTCCAATTTACATTTCTCAACGAGCCAGACCCCGTCTCAAATTGAGCCAAGCGTGGGGAATATGAGAGCAGAAAATGAGATGGCTCTATCTGACGCTGCTTCTCCAGCTGCAAGGGCCGGAAATCTCCACCAAAATCCCACGCACTAACACACACACGTGTACATGCACGTGAAGGTCCACATGCACACACTCATTACACAAAGACGCACAAACGAATGCAAGAACACTCACACAAAACGCTCACACACTCTCGCGTCAGTGTGTCTACCCAGTTAGTCAACCTCAGAGTCTCAGAACGCAGGGCTCTTTACGGTAACTAACAGTAAGGAACAGTATTAAGAGCAGTCTGAGTTGGCTACTGCTGTTCTCTGGTCTCTGGTCTCTGGTCTGGGAACAACCCACATGGAGGCAGCCAGGTGAATCAATATAGGAGAGACAGAGACAGGCAGTGGACCCACAGGCCCAACATGTCCATCTGAATGAGTATTTATTGAAGATTTCAGGTCAGCAGTAAGTTGTACACCGAGCTGTAGGCAGACAGGCTGGGCAGTGGGCACAGTGTCTGCAGAAACTGCAGGTTGTGTAGGGCTGCAGGAGTCTGTGACTGCAGGTTGTGTAGGTGCTGCAGTAGTCTGTGACTGCAGGTTGTGTAGGTGCTGCAGGAGTCTGTGACTGCAGGTTGTGTAGGGCTGCAGTAGTCTGTGACTGCAGGTTGTGTAGGGCTGCAGGAGTCTGTGACTGCAGGTTGTGTAGGGCTGCAGTAGTCTGTGACTGCAGGTTGAGTAGGGCTGCAGGAGTCTGTGACTGCAGGTTGTGTAGGGCTGCAGGAGTCTGTGACTGCAGGTTGTGTAGGGCTGCAGGAGTCTGCGACTGCAGGTTGTGTAGGGCTGCAGGAGTCTGTGACTGCAGGTTGTGTAGGGCTGCAGTAGTCTGTGACTGCAGGTTGTGTAGGGCTGCAGGAGTCTGTGACTGCAGGTTGTGTAGGGCTGCAGGAGTCTGTGACTGCAGGTTGTGTAGTGCTGCAGGAGTCTGCGACTGCAGGTTGTGTAGGGCTGCAGTAGTCTGTGACTACAGGTTGTGTAGGGCTGCAGGAGTCTGCGACTGCAGGTTGTGTAGGGCTGCAGGAGTCTGTGACTGCAGGTTGTGTAGGGCTGCAGTAGTCTGCGACTACAGGTTGTGTAGGGCTGCAGGAGTCTGTGACTGCAGGTTGTGTAGGGCTGCAGTAGTCTGTGACTGCAGGTTGTGTAGGGCTGCAGGAGTCTGTGACTGTAGATTGTGTAGGGCTGCAGGAGTCTGTGACTGCAGGTTGTGTAGGGCTGCAGGAGTCTGCGACTGCAGGTTGTGTAGGGCTGCAGGAGTCTGTGACTGCAGGTTGTGTAGGGCTGCAGGAGTCTGTGACTACAGGTTGTGTAGGGCTGCAGGAGTCTGTGACTGCAGGTTGTGTAGGGCTGCAGTAGTCTGTGACTGCAGGTTGTGTAGGGCTGCAGGAGTCTGTGACTGCAGGTTGTGTAGGGCTGCAGGAGTCTGTGACTGCAGGTTGTGTAGGGCTGCAGGAGTCTGTGACTGTAGGTTGTGTAGGGCTGCAGTAGTCTGTGACTGCAGGTTGAGTAGGGCTGCAGGAGTCTGTGACTGCAGGTTGTGTAGGGCTGCAGGAGTCTGTGACTGCAGGTTGTGTAGGGCTGCAGGAGTCTGCGACTGCAGGTTGTGTAGGGCTGCAGGAGTCTGTGACTGCAGGTTGTGTAGGGCTGCAGTAGTCTGTGACTGCAGGTTGTGTAGGGCTGCAGGAGTCTGTGACTGCAGGTTGTGTAGGGCTGCAGGAGTCTGTGACTGCAGGTTGTGTAGTGCTGCAGGAGTCTGCGACTGCAGGTTGTGTAGGGCTGCAGGAGTCTGTGACTTCAGGTTGTGTAGGGCTGCAGGAGTCTGCGACTGCAGGTTGTGTAGGGCTGCAGGAGTCTGTGACTGCAGGTTGTGTAGGGCTGCAGTAGTCTGCGACTACAGGTTGTGTAGGGCTGCAGGAGTCTGTGACTGCAGGTTGTGTAGGGCTGCAGTAGTCTGTGACTGCAGGTTGTGTAGGGCTGCAGGAGTCTGTGACTGTAGATTGTGTAGGGCTGCAGGAGTCTGTGACTGCAGGTTGTGTAGGGCTGCAGGAGTCTGCGACTGCAGGTTGTGTAGGGCTGCAGGAGTCTGTGACTGCAGGTTGTGTAGGGCTGCAGGAGTCTGTGACTACAGGTTGTGTAGGGCTGCAGGAGTCTGTGACTGCAGGTTGTGTAGGGCTGCAGTAGTCTGTGACTGCAGGTTGTGTAGGGCTGCAGGAGTCTGTGACTGCAGGTTGTGTAGGGCTGCAGGAGTCTGTGACTGCAGGTTGTGTAGGGCTGCAGGAGTCTGTGACTGTAGGTTGTGTAGGGCTGCAGGAGTCTGTGACTGCAGGTTGTGTAGGGCTGCAGTAGTCTGTGACTGCAGGTTGTGTAGGGCTGCAGTAGTCTGTCTGCAGCCAGGCATGTCTGCAGGTTGTGACTGTGTGTTCAGGGTGAAGTGTTCTCCTCCCATCATGAATTATTCAAACTGAGTGTGGCTGTGTCTGATGCTGCTGCTGGTTCCCCTCTCACAGCTCATACTTGCATGTAAACACTCTCTCTCTCTCTCTCTCTCTCTCTCTAATACTGATTTATTGTGAGATATTAGATAACAGCACTCTTCACACTGCTTCCTACAGGCCTCCCACACAAACACAACTCACACACAAACACACAGAGAGCACTATTTTTAAAGTGGGAACATGTGTAAGCGCCCCCCCCCCCCCCCCCCACTCCCCCCACCCCCCCCCACCCCACCCAGGTGCCATCGCTCACAAACCTGCTCCTCCCAGCGGGTTACTGCTCTAGCCTCCCTGGGCAAGGCCTCCTGCCACCGGCTAAAAATACCGACGCCCGGGCAGGGAGAGAAACCATACCAAGCACCACGCATACAGACTCACTACTGTCGCCTACATTCACACACGCACACATACAGAGCCATTCTCTCATTTTATGCTGCGCACTCACTCAAAGACACATTTACACTGAGAAAATACACTGATCCGTTTGGTGCAAGAATCGCTCCGAATCAGCCAATACAATATCTGAATATGACATAACTTCATTCCAAATTATCCCCCCTAAAACGAACAGTCCTAAAAGCGGTCATATCAGGCTACTTTCTCCGTTAGCCTACTCCTGCGGTATATTAAGCGCAATACGGAACACAGTATAGTAGCTCACCAAAGTTTGTCCAGGATTTACACAAGCACTGCTGAATGGCAGAAAAAAATGTATTTGTTTCTGTAAACACGAGTGTGTAGCAATATAGGCAGTCTGTAATGACTAATAGCATGTGGGCCAATATGCATTTGATTAAAGTCATATTGAAACCATGATCATAATATGGATATGGTGATACAATTCTGGATAGGCCTATACTGAATTGTTTTCTCTGAACAGCATATAATTCAACTCGAATTATGCGTATATTCTATGGTATGGTACATTCCACAAATCGTTTTCTTTATTTTGATGTATTTTATATTTTCTATAAAAACAACCATTAGCCTATGGAAAGTAGGAATAAATCACATCACCAAGTTTTGGTACATCACAGAATAATCTGACCAAGCAGTAGGCCTCCGCCTTAGAACACAATCAACAATCAATCATTCATAGGCTATGGCTTGTAAAATAGTACAATGTGCTGCTAAAACGTTACCAATATATTTATCTGAAAAAATATATACATTTTTCATGGGGTCAGTTCAAATTGGTTTTAAGTGCAATGAGAAGATCTCACAATGTCCTGAAGAAAAAACAAAACCCTCATACAGGGACAGTAGGCCATAACGAGGAGGGGAAACTAGAGCATGGCTCAACTTTCCCGGTGTTGCAAAAGGCCTCAGTTAATTCAAACGAAACAATCAAATAAATACAAAAATACGTATATACAGGCCAAAGTAAATAAATAAATTAACATTTGTAGGCCTGATAGGCAAACTTCGGATCCCTAAAATCTTCATTTTGACATGAAAATGCCGGTCATGCGTAATGCGAAGCATGTGCGTGTATGTTGAAATTGTACCTCGTCGAAGTTGTTGAAAACGTTTTTCTTTCACCATAAATAAACACAAGAGGAGCTAGAAGTTAGCAATAAGAATAAAACATATATTTAGGCTAATTATAAAGAGTATTGTCATCATCAGAATCATTAGGCCTATAATTAATGATAATGATGAATAACCTGTGTAATTATCGTTATTATAATTACCATGATTAACCTCTACATTCTGAGAACCATTAAAGGTGACATAGAATCTTAGTCTTCATGAAATAGGCTAGTTTTAAACGTCTAAAACTTCCACGTTTTCCTTGCCCTTACTCTTTAACTTATCACAAAACACACACACATGGTCAAGTTGTCATAAATACGCCTATATCACAGTGTATTATTTTAGAGTATGGTTTTTATATAATGCAGCCCATGCGAGTCGTGGTTCCGCTCGAAGCCCCAAAGTAGGGCGTTACGGATTGAAGAGTGGTTGGACTGCATTACTACTGTAGTTGATTTACGACTTTCTTTGCTCTGAAATGATAGATTATATGATATCTGGCAACAAAACGCAGTGAATATTTCCAAAAGGACGTTAAAGGATGTCCTAAAAAGAGTAAGCTTAAACCACAACAGAATCTGCATGTGGTCACGCTGACCAACAGACAGAGGAAACTTACATTTTTTATAAATAACACATTTGGGCTAAATAACAACATTCTAACACGTAGGCTACTTGCAGAGTTATCAACCCTAGATGTGCCTGGCCTATAGTCTAGGCCCATAGTTTATTTTCGGTTCACTTTAAAATGATATGGTCAATTTATAAATAAGGTTAATTGTCGTTGTCAACATGTAAACATTTTCTTCACAGATATGTAGCCTATCAAATACATATTTTCCTGAAAATATAGATGCATAGACCTAACCTACATTTTTCGGGCAAGGCAATAGCCTAGGCCTACTAAAATAAGCTAAACTTTTATAGCCATGTCCCCATTTTTAGTTCTGCACTCTTAAACGCAAATAAACCGATATGATAGTTCCACGTTGTTTCAATGTTGAAATAAACGTAGAGAATTTGGATTTGTGCTAAACATTTGATTTAGGAGAGGGACTTTAGTAGCCTGTGAAAGGGAGGGGGTTTCTGACTTGACCGGGCCATGATGACACCGTGCCTCGAGCACAAAAACAGTATTATACAAGGGAGACAATTCCTCTCTCCTCTCCTCTGCGGAGCATGAGCTTTCTGTTTCTGATAGAAGGGTGTTTAATAGTTCTATTATTACAGATGGGATATGCAAGAGCTTGTGAGGCTTCACGGTGAGAACGGCTCGACACTGACACTCCCTGGCAGACAGACAAGGTGTTGCGGACAGCCATCATTAGGTGCACACCATAGCAGACGTCATTAATAATAAGTAATAGGTTTATCACCGGGTAGACCTATACCCTGTAATTGTCCTCGGGTTGAGTGGAGGCTACAACAATATTTCCTGAACACAAATTGTACATATCAACTAGGCCTACAAATCGACTACATTGCATCTACATAGCTTACATTAGCACCATACGAGACACAGACCGAACTTCATGAACAAGACATCAGTTCATAAACAGGCTAAATAGGCCTAAACAATAATTAGGCGAACATAAAAAATGGAATGACTAGGCCTATATTTATTTGACTTCAATACTGTAGGCTATGTCGAGGACTGGCCCGAGCTGTGTGAAATCGAGCTGTGTGGGCTCCTGGAAATAGTGAGGTGAATAAAAGTACGAAACAGTAAAAGCAGAAGTCGATAGGCTATTCACGTGCTGTTTCATCGAAAATATCAAAGATGAAATCATCTCAAAATATCTAAAGTTTCTGAAAACAAAAGACATTAGCCAGATTAATGCCAGAGACCCTTGCATTTAATTAGCCAATATATCAAATCGAAAAACAAAAGTCACTTCATAATCTCCAAGTTTGGTTTATTAACCGGTGATAGACTGACGGCCTGTGAGTTAGACAATAATATAAAGAAGATGGGAAGAGGCGGCAGGCGCGTGCAGTATAGTCTACATGCATGGAGCGAGGACTAACCGCTTTGTAGAAATAATAACTCTTTCCCGGTATAATACATTATAATACATTGACCATGTTAAATAGCTATGATATGGGTTGAAATCTAGGCGAACGTATTACCCAAAGACAGAAATTGTTTTATGTGGCCTAAACTTTGACCACTCACGGTGCATGGACCATAGGCCTAATCTGACATTTGAGCAGTATTCGTTGTTCATTTTGATGCCATATATTCGCAAGCCATTTTTTTATAGGCCTATTCAAGCGTTGTGCTTCCCTACAAGAAGAGCACAAACGTGATGCTGGTCGCCCATGAAAGCTGTATAGGCGTACATGATGTACTGCCACGTTGTTGCAACAAAGAATACGCCGGGGAAATGCAGTCTAGTCGCTCGCATGTTAACGGTTGTTCAATGTCTTCAACTATTCACTTCAATTGTATATAGGCCTATGCCAATATGTTAACAATTGAATTATGTTACAATTCGTAATTTAACATTTTTTAAATATTATATTACATGTTCTCTACTTTGAATTATTCCCATGTAGTAACAACTCAATTATAGCATGACAATAAATCATTACATTTTACTGAGCTCACCCCTTGATTAGTATTTGGCTCTGTCTGACAATCGACGGTCCATGTAGCCTACATTAATTTCGTAATCAAAGTGCAATTACAGATGAGCCTTGCCCTTTGGAACTATAGGCCAGTCATCTCATAATTTGCGCCTGTGCGTGTGTGTGTGTGTGTGTGTGTGTGTGTATGTGCACGCGCGCGCATGTGCGAGCGATAATAAACAACCTGTCGAGATTGGCCTATTTAAGAAAAAGTAGTCAATGGGTTAATCAATGGAAATATCGAGTGGATGATTCCTTGCGCTAAGGGATTATTATTATTCTTTAGAGTGTGCGTGTTCCTTCCAGCACGTCTCAATAAAGTGGGCTATATTGATATAATCCAATACACCATCCGTGTGAATGAATACTAATGAATATGAATCGGCTGCATTTTCTAAATCACATCTATTTAGGCTAATGTCTGATCAGCTTGGGTAAGAAGCTAAACGGGGGTCCACTGCCTGCCCTGGTCCTTTACTGTGGGATGCCGCGCTTGGATTGCCTGCTTCTACTCCGTATTGTTATGGGACAATAGCCTACATGGGCATTTGTGAGTAATAACACCAAACATCAACATCTACACTTTGTCATCTGCGTTTCAAAATGTAGGCTATTATTCTCACTATTTGGAGAAGAACTATGGCATGCCAAACGATACTTCCAACCTAGATGCACGGGAAGCTCGGTGTTAACTGTCCAAAGCTGATTATCGTGATGCCCCCAGCTGATTATCGTGATCCCCCCATCCGATTCCAGTTTCCACCGATTTACCAGCCGGTCAATAACTCTTAATGAGGGTTTAAAACGCCACACGGAGTCCGTGCATCAATCCTTCTATCGCATTGAAGCTTGGGTCAACACACATCACAGTGGGTTAAACTAATTCAACGGTTATTTACAAATGTGCTAAAATACCGCCATGACAATATTTGGACATTATCGAATGGTCTAACATGACATTTCCTGTCCATTGCATCCACAGCATCAGCGCAGTCAGAACCACCTTCCTTCAAATGCATGCCGTCCAGACTGTGAGACGAGCCGCTGCAGCAAGATGTACTATAGCTCTGTCTGTGAGCGAACACTTTTCTTACATGGATCTCACACTCTCTCTTTCTTTATCTCCGGCCCTCTCTCACTTACTCTTACCTTCATTGGACGGGTGGATGATCAGAAGTGCTGAGCGGATAAACGACAAGATGAACAGTAAAATAAAAAGTAGTATTGGTTTCGCGCGCGGGTTGCAATCCATGACGGCAGGCAGTTCAGAGGGCAAGGCAGCGCGAGGTACATAACTCCGTGCAGCATTCGCCACTGAAAGATGTGAGCTCGCTCTCCCGTTCACGCACGAGGCTCCTGTTCAACTCCGCTCCAGGGCTGATGTCAACTTTGACTCCGGAGAACGAGGAGGAGTCAGCGCTCTGTCTCTCTCTTTCTCTCTCTCTCATATTCTCTCACACTCTTTCGCTCTCCCTCTCTCCCTCTCCGCGCTGAACGAAAAGGAGACAGGCTCTAGCGGGAGGCTTCCGTGTTCCGCAGGGTCCTACATATCTAAATTGGTTGTCTATATAAGTGTTTCCCAACTCAACTCATCAAGGTCTGGTTATATTAATCCGCTGTGTAGTGCTAGAGCACAAACCGAACTCAGCCTCAGGACTGAGTTTGGGAAACCCTGGTTTCGATAAAGAGACGCTCAAATTCACAGGGTGTCATTTCCCCGACAGATGGTCAGTAGAAAACACAAGCCTCCCGTATTCCATCTCCAACCATTAGCCCCAGAAAAACATACAGCCCCATTCTCACACTGGACTGATCCCAATAAATTAAAACAGATTGACATGTGAATAGTCTGCATTTAAATGATACAAATAGGAAAAGGGATGATTGCATTTTTTCATTTATGAGTCAACAGTGTTACCCTAGCCTGGTCCTTGTTCTAGCCCAGAACTAACACATCTGATTTCTCAGTCAAAAACGTGATTTCCCTGTTTTATATACATGCCCACACTATGAGGTTGGAAAAACTGTGGACAAGTAGTATAATCCCCTTTTAGTGTAAGAGCTGTTTGAAAAATAATGCCTAAAATTTCAGCCTGTTTTGGTGGGATGGAGTTTTGGCATGGCTACATCACCAGGCTGTAAATTAGTTAATAGAAACATAAGAAAGAGAGTTCTAAACCTCTCTGCCAAAAACAGCTAGTTTTCCGTTTTCCCTTCCAGACCGCTCCCAGACAGCCCTAGCAAAATTCTTGCTTGAGAAATTGCTCTTTGCCAAGAAGCCATTTTTGTTTCTTTTTGATAATTTGAATTGAAAACAATCACAGTAAGGTACTTCATTGTTACCCAGAAATGATTTGATATTGAGAAAAAATGTCCACATTGGCCCTTTAAGCTTTAGTTGATCAGTTGACAAAGCAATGGGCAAGAACAGCAATGCACCCCTTTGGGTCTAGCCCCTCATGCACCCCTTTGGGTCTAGCCCCTCATGCACCCCTTTGGGTCTAGCCCCTCATGCACCCCTTTGGGTCTAGCCCCTCATGCACCCATTTGGGTCTAGCCCCTCATGCACACCTTTGGGTCTAGCCCCTCATGCACACCTTTGGGTCTAGACCCTCAAGCACACCTTTGGGTCTAGCCCCTCATGCACCCCTTTGGGTCTAGCCCCTCATGCACCCCTTTGGGTCTAGCCCCTCATGCACCCCTTTGGGTCTAGCCCCTCATGCACACCTTTGGGTCTAGCCCCTCATGTACCCCTTTGGGTCTAGCCCCTCATGCACCCCTTTGGGTCTAGCCCCTCATGCACCCCTTTGGGTCTAGCCCCTCATGCACACCTTTGGGTCTAGCCCCTCATGCACCCCTTTGGGTCTAGCCCCTCATGCACACCTTTGGGTCTCGCCCATAATGCACCCCTTTGGGTCTAGCCCCTCATGCACACCTTTGGGTCCCCAGGAGGAGCAGGATTGGGAAACCATGAGTTAGAGGGTGGCCTTGTTGTCGTGACGTGGTGTAGCATGTCCTGTCCTGCTGAGGCCCCTGAAACACTCTGCTTCACAATGCCCTGCCCCTTCCTCTGCCTGCAGTGACGTCTCACACACACATCCTGAGAAACCAGCCCAGGACAGCTGCAGGGTGGAGAGAGGGGGAGAGAAGAGTGAGCGAGATACAGAATCACTGCTTCAGAATCAGTATTTGTCAATGCAGTATATTATTATTATATTATAGTACGTTATGTATGTGTTCATCCTAACCAATTTATCTTAATTGATTTTAGCTTAGTAATTAATGGTTCAATAGCACAACAATGTGGAGCAATTTCCCCTCCTGTGAGTATTTCATTTATAACTCTCAAGATGTCTATAAATTCAGTGGTTGGCTCGGGGCAGGGTGTGTGACACAAGGATTTATTGCAGGTTTAAGACATGTCCCCTCTCATCATAAATTACGATCTACATACATCTCTCTAACTCAAACGTTACACACACTAGGAGATGCATAATGGAAGGAAATAGATATCTATGAATTTCAGGGAACATTAGAAGATGTTTTTATGTACAGGGTTTATGTACATTTACTATTGGAGTTCACTATGGACTATACTACCCATGTCACTTGTAAATCAGTAAAATAAATCAAAGTTTATTGGTCGTGAACACAGATTTGCAGATGTTATCGCAGGTGTAGAGAAATGCTAGCTCCAACAGTGCAGTAATACTTAGCAATAAAAAAAAAAAATGAAACAAACAATAGACATATAATCTAGAGTAATAAAGAAATTAAGAAATATCAGAACGAGCAAATAACCTTGAATTATTTTTGAATGCATTTTGTTTTATTATATTGTATCTCTTACTTGAAATGATATTGTGATGTTTTAAATGTTCTTTAAATAACGTGTTATTTGATCTGACTTGTCATAATAGGTTATTGACAGCAATTTATGTCGCGCCAAAAATATAATCCCGCTAATGTTGATTTAACAAAGTCAATTGCATTGTAATCTAATTGCACAAACAGGGAAGGAACATAAACTTTATTCTGTTCGAATTTTGGGGGGGTAATATTGAATGTTGTAATATAGTTTAAGTGTCAGACATATCATGGCAATGTTTCCTAAGTGAACTGTAATACAAGGGATGTGACTGATCTTCCTGCCCACTCACTCTTTTTGTTTTAGTAAATACAACTGTGTGAAACTCCTGCTAATTATATACTGAACAATAATATAAATGCAACATGCAACAATTTCAAGGATTTTACTGAGTTACAGTTCATGTGAGGAAATCAGTCAATTTACATATTCATTAGGCCCTAATCTCTGGATTTCACATGACTGGGAATACAGATATGCATCTGTTGGTCACCGATACCTTAAAAAAATGGGTATCACAATGGGCCTTAGGGGCTCGTCATGGTATCTCTGTGCATTCAAATTGTCATCTATAAAATGCACATGTGTTCTTTGTCTGTAGCTTATTCCTGTCAATACCATAACCGCACCGCCACTATGGGGCACTATGGGACACTCACGCTTATGGTGGAGAAATGAACATTAAATTCTCTGGCAACAGCTCAGGTGGACATACCTGCAGTCAGCATGCCTATTGCACACTCAAAACTTGTGATATATGTGGCATTGTGTTGTGTGACAAAACTGAGAATTTTAGAATGGCCTTTTATTGTCCCTAGCACAAGGTGCGCAATGATCTTGCTGTTCAATCAGCTTCTTGATATGCCACAACTTTCAGGTGGATGGATTATCTTGGCAACGGAGAAATGCTCACTAACAGGGATGTAAACAGATTTGTGTACAACATTTCAGAGAAATAAGCTTTTTGTGCATATGGAACATTTCTGGGATCTTTTAATTCAGCTCGTGAAACATGGGACCAACACTTTCCATGTTGCTTTTATATTTTTGTTCAGGGAAATGAATCTGTTTTCTATTGTAGTTGGACTAGCCAGAGAACGAGATTACAGTAAACTAAAACACTTTTATTTTCAATGAGCATCAGTCCATTTGTGAACCCCCTCGAACGGAACAGGGCCGGCAGCTATAGTGGTATACTGATTCACAGAAGAGAATGTAAGCGCTGATGTGACCTGACGTGCTGCACTGCAGCTCCTAACGAACAAAACAGACGTGGCTAGCGTGGCCACCCTGTAGAGCACAGTAATAGTACTCTTGGTCATTATTACAGGGACTTTGTATTTTAAAGATGGTACTCTATAAGATGTGAGGTGACGATATTCAAGAAGTAGAACATTAGATGTTATTCATACCGGTCAGCACGGGCTCACTTTCACCACTAGTTGTAATAGGAGCACAGAGTTGGACGGTATCAGTTATAAACAGTATTAGTGGTATTAGGAGTAGCCAGAAGGAGAGGCTGGGCCGGTTGCTGTCGGAATTAGTCTATGTCTCGGACTGGGCTTTCAGAAGGGGATTCTCTGTGACGGGATTGGTCCGGAGCCCAGATAAACCACAGGGATATTCCCACACCATTCTTACTCTCTACACCCAGCCTTGCTGATATATCCTGTCAGATTCCTGATCTGATCTCAGGAAGCGAGAGAAACAGAGAGAGACTGGGAGAAGAGAGAGAGAGGCAGAGAGGAAGAGGAAGAGATGGAGAGAGAGATAGAGAGGAGAGGAAGAGAGAGAGACAGGGAGAGAGGAAGAGAGAGAGTAGAAGATGAGAGAGAGGTAGAGGAAGAGAGAGAGACAGGGAGAGAGGAAGAGAGAGAGTAGAATATGAGAGAGAGGCAGAGGAAGAGAGAGAGAGGGAGAGGAAGAGAGAGAGAGGGAGTAGAAGAAAGAGGGAGAGGAAGAGGATGTGAGAGAGACAGGGCGGGACCGTCAAACGAGGACTCCAACGTAACAATCTGCTGAGGATGTAAGCATGTCTGCCTGCTGATTTGAGGAGCAGAACTCACACATTCATACGCACGCACGCACGCACGCACGCACAGCAGCTACATGGCTAAACAAGGAGGCCAACTATCAGAGCTGGCAATTAAAAGGAGGGAAACAACATTTGGTCGTCTTGATGGTGTTGAGGTTTCATCTCAAGGAGCTTTTCTTTCTCAGCTCCATGTGTGTTGCTTTTTATAGCGTGTGAAAGTAGCATGGGAGAACTTTAGATGATAGGAGTGGAGTGGAATGACGAGACTTGTGAACCTGTCTGTGTATACCTGATTCAATGTAATATTGACCATTATGTTATACATGGGTGTTGTTTTTAAGAAACAGAAAATGAGTGAGATCGGGTTGGTTTTAATGAAATCTGTACGGATTTAAGACCTGGTTGCACAATACTATATTAACATCAGTGGATAGAATTTGAAGTAAAGATGGCACAGACATTTCTGGCACATATAACTGTAGAAATTGGTATACAGTACGATGCATTTAAAATAAGTGAGGATAGTGTATGATAGAATGTAACAGTCTGTGACACCCCTACCTAGTCACAACACAACTGATTGGCTTAAACGCATTAAGAAGGAAAGAAATTCCACAGATGAACTTTTAACAAGGCACACCTGTTAATTGAAATGCATTCCAGCTGACTACCTAATGAAACTGGTTGAGAGAATGCCAAGAGTGTGCAAAGCTGTTATCAAGGCAAAGGGTGGCTACTTTGAATAATCTCAAATATAAAATATATTTTGAGTTATTTATAACACTTATTTGGTTACTACATGATTCCACATGTGTTATTTCATAGTTTTGATGTTTTCACTATTATTCAACAATGTAGAAAATAGTAAGAATAAAGAAAAACCCTGGAATGAGTAGGTGTTTCCACACTTTTGACTGGTACTATATACTGTATATATACTGTATAGACTTATACATTTTTATATATTTCTCTGCCTCTCTTTCTTTCTCTCTCCTCCACTGTCCCTTTCTGGCACGAGTGGCAGTATTGTCTTGGACCCATATCAATCCCCATCTGCTATAGGATGAGTCTAACACACAAACATGGATACACAAGTCTGGGATGGCTTGTCAGCATCACCAGCGAACAGGACCGCGGAGGGAGATAAGAAAGCTGTAAGAAAATCTAGAACGTTTGAACACGTTTTCATCTTATCCTCGGCAGGCCTACGTTATATCCTAGTGGGATATGTTTTCCGGGAGGCTTTTGTAATGTACTATCTTTGCCTTTACTATTCCTATCTCAGTCTGCTAGTAGCACCTTTCATATCAAATGCACTCTGCTACCGGCCGCTCTGCATACGGAGACATTTAACTGAAACTTTCAAGAGAAAAGCGTCGTAAATATACAGCTGGTGGAGTACAGGCCTCGCCCTCATCTAATGGTGTGTGTGTGTGTTTAAAAGACTCCTGTGTGCACCTGCATATATGCGTACATGCGTGTTTGTTTGTGTGTGTGTGTTTGTGCACGTGTTGGTGTACTCCACATACCTTCTGTAATAACATCTAATTGTCAGTGGTTCTGTGAAATGACTTTCATTGGACACATCTGTGTCATCTAGACACACACACACACACACACACACACACACACACACACACACACACACACACACACACACACACACACACACACACACACACACACACACACACACACACACACACACACACACACACACACACACACACACACACACACACAGCGTACCTGTTCCAGCTCCGAGCCAGATGCTCCTTCATTAATCATAGCCAGTAGTAATATTACCTGAATGAGAGGGAGAGCAACAGAAAGCAAGCAACATGCAGAGTGATGCTAACCAGTCCCACTGCAGGATATGTACTAATTATATGACATTAACATGATCATTTCAACACATGCTCATTACACTACAGTCTCTACATACAGTGCAACACATACTCTGTGTGTTATTATAATGTAGCTGATCATATAATAAGGGCAGCAGGAAAACCAAAGAATGAAATCACTGTATAGTGTAATATAGTAATGTTTATGTTTGAAATTTGAAATGAAATGGACCATATCAAATTGATAATACCTGATGATCCAGGAAGTAGATTATTAACAGGACAGGAAATTCTCCATTCAGACCAACGTTCTCATGTGGGGAGTTACAATAACCTTGCCAAAGACATGAAACTTGTAATGGCTCCCAGAGAAAATGCACTGGCTTTAGCTCAGTGGGATAAGGTGGTCAGGGCTGGAACTATAAGGTGGTCAGGGCTGAAACTATAAGGTGGTCAGGGCTGAAACTATAAGGTGGTCTGAAACTATAAGGTGGTCAGGGCTGAAACTATAAGGTGGTCAGGGCTGAAACTATAAGTTGGTCAAGGCTGAAACTATAAGGTGGTCAGGGCTGAAACTATAAGGTGGTCAGGGCTGAAACTATAAGGTGGTCAGGGCTCAAACTATAAGGTGGTCAGGGCTGAAACTATAAGGTGGTCAGGGCTGAAACTATAAGGTGGTCAGGGCTGAAACTATAAGGTGGTCAGGGCTGAAACACCACAACTTGAAGTGGTGTGCTTCAAGAAAGTTTCATTGACATGAACAAACTTCATGACAGGCCTCACGTTTGAACCTTTTAAACATGGTTATTATAGTTGCTGATGTGAACATAACAGTAACCTTCCTTTCCTCACACTCTGCCATGATTTGCAAGAGAACAATAAGTTGAGCTCAATTGAGAATAATCTTATCAACCAGTAATAGTGTGCTGTCAGGTGAGTGATTACAGGGTGCTGATGCTACACAGCTCAAACCGCTAGCTCATCAGACAAGATCACACATGAGGGCAGAACTGTCACCATGAGAAACACTTTACACATCAAATGACAATTTAACTCTGCCTGCATGTAGTTCCTGACGAAGTCATCTATTAACAGAAAACCTTTCCTGGGAGTTTAGGAGTATTTTTCTTTCTCTCCCCCTATTCATTTTCTCTGTCTGACTTTCTCTTTTTTCTAAAAGTATGAGATTGAAAACTCCAGGACGATCTCTTCCTCCCTCTCTTATTATAGTCTCTAACAAATGAGTTTCTGTCACAAATCCGGTGTGTCCGACCCCGTTAACTCAGACAAGCCTGCAAATCCAGAGGAATTTGTGCGTGTTTTAGCCAGATGTTTATCATCAGCGTAATTATTACCACAGGACCCAACCTTCGGTAAAATGATTGGATTCCATGATGTGTCATCATGGCTGAGTGTCACGAACAGTCAGCTATGATCCATCTGTCTTTATGACAGGAAGACAGGATCTCCCAAATGACCACAGCGTGATGAGATGATGTTTGTATCAAATAAAATAAAATTTTATTTGTCACATACACATGGTTAGCAGATGTTAATGAGAATGTAGCAAAATGCTTGTGCTTCTAGTTCCGACAATGCAGTAATATCCAACGAGTAATCAACCTAACAATTTCACAACAACTACCTCATACACTCAAGTGTAAAGGAATGAATAAGAATATGTACATACAAATATATGAATGAGTGATGGTACGGCATGGGCAAGATGCAGTAGATGGTATAGAGTACAGTATATACATATGAGATGAGTAATGTAGGGTATAGAAACATAAAGTGGCATTGTTTAAAGTGGCTAGTGATACATTACATTAAGATGGCAAGATGCTGTAGATGGTACAGAGTGCAATATATACAAATGAGATGAGTAATGTAGGGTATGTAAACATTATATAAAGTGGCATTGTTTAAAGTGGCTAGTGATACATTTATTACATACATTTTTTCATTATTAAAGTGGCTAGAGATGAGTCAGTATGTTGGCAGCAGCCACTCAATGTTAGTGATGGCTGTTTAACAGTCTGATGGCCTTGAGATAGAAGCTGTTTTTCAGTCTCTCGGTCCCTGCTTTGATGCACCTGTACTGACCTTGCCTTCTGGATGATAGCGGGGTGAACAAGCAGTGGCTCGGGTGGTTGTTGTCCTTGATGATCTTTATGGCCTTCCTGTGACATCGGGTGGTGTAGGTGTCCTGGAGGGCAGGTAGTTTTCCCCCGGTGATGCGTTGTGCAGACCTCACTACCCTCTGGAGAGCTTTACGGTTGTGGGCGGAGCAGTTGCCGAACCAGGCGGTGATACAGCCCGACAGCATGCTCTCGATTGTGCATCTGTAAAAGTTTGTGAGTGTTTTTCATGACAAGCCGAATTTCTTCAGTCTCCTGAGGCGCTGCTGCGCCTTCTTCACCACGCTGTCTGTGTGGGTGGACCATTTCAGTTTGTCCGTGATGTGTACGCCGAGGAACTTAAAACTTTCTACCCTCTCCACTACTGTCCCGTCGATGTGGATAGGGGGGTGTTCCCTCTGCTGTTTCCTGAAGTCCACGATCATCTCCTTGTTTTGTTGACGTTGAGTGTGAGGTTATTTTCCTGACACCACACTCCGAGGGCCCTCACCTCCTCCCTGTAGGCCGTCTCGTTGTTGTTGGTAATCAAGCCGACCACTGTAATGTCTTCTGCAAACTTGATGATTGAGTTGGAGGCGTGCGTGGCCACGCAGTCGTGGGTGAACAGGGAGTACAGGAGAGGGCTGAGAAAGCACCCTTGTGGGGCCCCAGTGTTGAGGATCAGCGGGGTGGAGATGTTGTTACCTACCCTCACCACCTGGGGGCGGCCCGTCAGGAATCCAGGACCCAGTTGCACAGGGCGGGGTCGAGACCCATTGTCTCGAGCTTGATGACGAGTTTGGAGGGTACTATGATGTTAAATGCTGAGCTGTAGTCGATGAACAGCATTCTCACATAGGTATTCCTCTTGTCCAGATGGGTTAGGGCAGTGTGCTGTGTGATTGCGATTGCGTCGTCTGTGGACCTGTTGGGGCGGTAAGCAAATTGGAGTGGGTCTAGGGTGTCAGGTAGGGTGGAGGTGATATGGTCCTTGACTAGTCTCTCAAAGCACTTCATGATGATGGAAGTGAGTGCTACGTGGTGATAGTCATTTAGTTCAGTTACCTTAGTTTTCTTGGGAACAGAAACAATGGTGAGCAATTATAGTAGATACCACATCCAACTGAAACTTTGTCTCATGTCAGTAAAGACAGTAAAGCATCTTCACTGGCCCTTTAAGAACCCTCTACCCTTTCATGTGATGAGCGTTTGATAGTCATTCGTAGTTTAGGCTACCTCCATGATTTAAAAACACACATAAACACAAAACACCCTCATCTGGCCCCTTCTGAAAGTCAGGAGCTCTCTCTATTTGTTTATGTGTTCGGGATAAAAGTAGTCCCAAGTGTAGCAGTCTCTCTCCCCATCTCTCTCCAGGACAGGAGGCAGATTACCTCCATGTATCTTCATTAACATATTAGCTTACTGGTCCTTCGTTGAGGCTCGCGAGATCCCACTATAATTGCTCAGACAGCCACAGAGTAAACCACTGAAGGACTATATGGAGAGAGAACGTGTGTGTATTGTGTGTGTATGTGTCTGTGTTTGTGTCTGCGTGGATGTTAGTCAGACACTCCACTGCCTCATGCATCTCACTCATTTATCAACACACTGCCCACCACCCTCTACACTACACTACATGACCCTGGCCTGGTCCCGGTTATCAACATAGAGGTTGGAGATTCTATATGTAGATAGAATCCAAACTTTAATCAATCCAAACTTTTAAAACACATTCTAACTTCCAGAGTTAGTTTGTGATTCAATCGATTAATGGTAAACCCGAAATCGCACTGGGTGCATTGCAATGAAAAACTGTGTTAATGCTGGTTTCCTTAACACGCTACTGACAGGAGATTGCAACGCTGTCAAGCAGGCTTGATACTAGACAGCGGAAATGGTCACAGTCTGCATTCACTACTCCCGCCCCAATGAAGTAATATATCCTATCAGGACAACCAAATCGTTCACTAGTCCCGCCCCAATGAAGTAATATATCCTATCAGGACAACCAAATCGTTCACTATTCCCGCCCCAATGAAGTAATATATCCTATCAGGACAACCAAATCGTTAACTATTCCTGCCCCAATGAAGTAAAATATCCTATCAGGACAACCAAATCGTTCACTACTCCTGCCTCAATGAAGTAATATATCCTATCAGGACAACCAAATCGTTCACTATTCCCGCCTCAATGAAGTAATATATCCTATCAGGACAATCAAATCTTTCACTACTCCTGCCTCAATGAAGTAATATATCCTATCAGGACAACCAAATCGTTCACTAGTCCCACCCCAATGAAGTAATATATCCTATCAGGACAACCAAATCGTTCACTAGTCCCGCCCCAATGAAGTAATATATCCTATCAGGACAACCAAATCGTTCACTATTCCCGCCCCAATGAAGTAATATATCCTATCAGGACAACCAAATCGTTCACTATTCCCGCCCCAATGAAGTAATATATCCTATCAGGACAACCAAATCGTTAACTATTCCTGCCCCAATGAAGTAAAATATCCTATCAGGACAACCAAATCGTTCACTACTCCTGCCTCAATGAAGTAATATATCCTATCAGGACAACCAAATCGTTCACTATTCCCGCCTCAATGAAGTAATATATCCTATCAGGACAACCAAATCGTTCACTATTCCCGCCTCAATGAAGTAATATATCCTATCAGGACAACCAAATCGTTCACTACTCCTGCCTCAATGAAGTAATATATCCTATCAGGACAACCAAATCGTTCACTACTCCTGCCTCAATGAAGTAATATATCCTATCAGGACAACCAAATCGTTCACTAGTCCCACCCCAATGAAGTAATATATCCTATCAGGACAACCAAATCGTTCACTAGTCCCGCCCCAATGAAGTAATATATCCTATCAGGACAACCAAATCGTTCACTACTCCCGCCTCAACGAAGTAATATATCAACCAAATTTAACCAAATTGAAAAAGGAACCAGATAAATGAAGGAATGACATATTACAACTGAAATAATATGATTGGACTGGAAATGTCACCTATATCAAAGCATGTTTACTTACACAAATTATACGTACATCAAGGCTACTCATCTGTGACAATGAAGAGCAACTTTTAATGAATCACCACATTGTAAATGAAAGTGATATGGATTGCAGCAACATGTGTGATAGACAATTGAAATACCAATATAAAACGAAGCAGTTTGAATCTGTTTCTTAAGATAACGACTTCCAAATACAATACAAGATCGTTATATAAAATATTGCCTACAACACAATCACGATTTAGTTTAAAATGTAAAATGTGCAGCTCACAATTCAGGAATATTTTGTCTTCCCCTCTTGATATAAAATGGCCATATTTTATTTATACAAGTGAAATCATAAATAGGTGACATCATTTCGAAACAAATAATTCATCTTACATCATGATTTTTACATTTATAAAATGTGTAGGATAGGCTACATTGTCATAGTAGATTTGCTGTGGTAAACAAGAAAATGCAATACCTTACTTCAAATGTACGGAATGATTTTGAAATATAAGTCGCCCTACTAAAATAGCAGGATGAAATTGTTCCAGAGGACGAAATATGCTGTTGGCATGAATCAAGACTATGAGTAAACATCGACATCCACTTTAGGGAGAGATAAATCACTGACCTAAAATGGTTGCATTTGAGATCAGCTGTGAGGGGGATTTTAGTTCTCATTGATGGTTTAACGAACGATTTGCTGTGAGGGGGATTTTAGTCCTTATTGATGGTATAACGAGAGATCAGCTGTGAGGGGGATTTTAGTCCGTATTGATGGTATAACGAGAGATCAGCTGTGAGGGGGATTTTAGTCCGTATTGATGGTATAACGAGAGATCAGCTGTGAGGGGGATTTTAGTCCGTATTGATGGTATAACGAGAGATCAGCTGTGAGGGGGATTTTAGTCCTTATTGATGGTATAACGAGAGATCAGCTGTGAGGGGGATTTTAGTCCGTATTGATGGTATAACGAGAGATCAGCTGTGAGGGGGATTTTAGTCCGTATTGATGGTTTAACGAGAGATCAGCTGTGAGGGGGATTTTAGTCCGTATTGATGGTATAACGAGAGATCAGCTGTGAGGGGGATTTTAGTTCTTATTGATGGTTTAACGAGAGATCAGCTGTGAGGGGGATTTTAGTCCTTATTGATGGTATAACGAGAGATCAGCTGTGAGGGGGATTTTAGTCCTTATTGATGGTATAACGAGAGATCAGCTGTGAGGGGGATTTTAGTCCGTATTGATGGTATAACGAGAGATCAGCTGGCGATAATCTGGTGGCCATCGATGGTTGCAATTGGCTCATAGTGTTTTCTCTTGAATGCTAACTGTATTGATGGAGTCAAGCACTATTTGTAATTTGACATGGAGCAGACATTCTTATTGGATATTGGCACTGAAACCACCTCTGACACTAGCCTCCACATTAAATTTGAATCAGAGATTCATTGTCAGTGAGGGTTGAATGATATATTATCTGTGATCGAGTGATCGAGATCGACATTAGGGTCAGTTACAGTTTCTGAGCTTCTAAAGACAGGCTCATTAACATAACTGGGGATCTGTGTAAACAGCATGAAGAGCATCTGATTGGTCAACGTGATGGAGATGGTACACAAAATGGAGGACAGTCAGGTGACTCATAACTGGTCACTGAGAGGCTGAGACTATACGATATAGTCTACATATGAATCATAATCATACCAGGCTACACTGGGCTTGAATAGGAGGCTTATGGGTATGGAAGGGAATGGAGGGGTATGGACACACACACACACACACACACACACACACACACACACACACACACAAAAGGGTGAGGGAGAAGCAGCAGGCATACATTGGCCTGACAGAATGGGCACACAGATGCTTGCTAACACACACATACATGATTTGAGTGTACACTCAAACAAATATACACACGCACACATGCAGCCCATGCCACAACACTGTCACACACACCTTGTAGCACAACTTGACTGACACACACTGTTACCATCATGTCATGTCTCACCCCTCCTACCCCTTACCCTACTGCACTACACTGCCAGCTACTGTAGACAACAACACATCATATACCATTTGAAGGGCTGTAGTGTGGCAATTTAGAGAGAACAGACTTGAACCAGTGACCCTGAAGATACGGGGTGGGTGCACAAGCACTTGCACTACAAAAGGCCTCTTGGCAGAGGCACTGGTACACTCATATACATTGAGGCTTCACTAGCATGACCATCTAATGATTACCACTGGATATTGCATGACTTTGAGGTGACAGGGAGGAAGGGCAAGCCATGGCGGGTGCAGTGCAGTCCAGCCAGAATAGATGAAGTGAGAGTCTAGGTGTGCCTCCGAGTCTGCCAGTCTGCCCGTCAACCCTGGGAACACAGAGAGACTGGCAGCCGTGCCAAAACATCCTGTCCCTTCCATCCATCCACCCTTCCTCTCCAAACTCTAACATCCTCCTGTCCATAGCAGAGAGAGTGCCAGGGCATCAGCCTTTCCCACACATCAGGGCAGACCCTTCTTCACGCCATCCTCCCATCCCTTTACACCTCTTCTGATAGTAATGAATCATATGTAGACAGCATATAATGGACCACAGACCCTGCCAACACACAGATCTGCTGTTGTAAGTAGTACAGCTTCAGGGAAGTCTGACAGTTAAAATGCCTGCCTAAGACTTCAGTAGATACTCAGTTACTGCTCTATATTATAGGCCAAATCGTTCGGACGCCACAGTCGTTTTGTGAGAAGACCTATTTTCGGGATGCTCCATGGTGTGACGATCACCGCTCAACCTCTGTCACCTTTCACCATAGATGTGGAAGGGTGATATTTACGGATGCAGTAGATTAAGACACAGCCCATGCAATAAAAAAAAAACAGATGCAATGTATCTCTAGTTCAAACAGACAGATTTAGATGTTTTATTATATTATGTTAATTCAATTACTGTGGGGGCTAAGGGTTTATTTAACACCCCGCGCTCAGGAAAATAACCCTCCCTGTTTGTGTTCAAGTGAGGGAGGTTGTGTCTGTAGGAGAAAGAGAGAGAGAAAAAGAGAGAGAGAGAAAGAGAGAGAGAGAGAGAAAAAGAGAGAGAGAGAGAGAGAGAGAGAGAGAGAGAGAGAGAGAGAGAGAGACAGCCAGACAGACAGACAGACAGACAGACAGACAGACAGACAGACAGACAGACAGACATACAGAAAAAGCCCTGACCCAGGGTCGTTAGTCCGCCTCGTTAGCAGCCTGCCCTACATGTTTCCATCGGCCAGCGAGCTGCGGGAGGTCAATTGCTGCTAAATTACTGGCCTTGGCTGGGAAAACATCGACCACATAATTAGTTTACTCTCTCCGTCCAGACGATTAACTTTTCTGAGAAACACTCAAGAGGCCACAGCTCCAACATCGCAATTAGTCCAGTTAGTGTTCTGAATGGAGGACGGCCTGGAGGCATGGAGCGGGTTATTACCAGTGGTGGTCGGTGCCGTTTAAGATGAGGGAGGACGATATTTCTTTATGAGCATGGCCTTATTTCTATTACAGCATATTGAATGACTGTCATTCATATTCCATTCACCTAGTTCAATGTAACTTCGCTAGGTTTAGGCTACTACATGATACACCAATTTGACCTATACCCATCATAGGTTGCTACAACCTAGCCTACAACTAAACGTTTATGACGTAGGTGCACAGGTCGAGAGACAAATTTGACTAGTCAAGGTTACAGACAGTTACACATTCAATACCGCCTTGCACACTTAGTGGAACAGTGGAACGTTTTGCTACTGAAAAGAGAGTTTCTATACAACTTCATGTAGGTCTCTCCCCATTTCATTCTGTTTGCTTCCATTTAAGATATGTTTTCCAACAGAATCATCAGAATGAATACACCCCTGATCACCCACACATAGTTTACAATCATAGCAGGCCCATTCAGCATCATCACTTTGCTCGTTGTATAACTCCTTCTCGCATCTACGCACTCTCCTCCTCTCACCTTCGCTTGTGGACATCAGTGCACAACACAATAGCTGTCTGTGACCAGAAATTAGAATTAGAATTTACGCATGAGTTAATCCATGTGTACAATCACGCAGTACAGTGTACATCAAGCAGTTTAGCAGTTATGGGCCCCGGTGGCAATAAATTAATAAAACCGAAAACTGACCTTGTTGGATCTTGGCCAGCTAGCTAGCAAAAATGTTATTCCTCTCTGTTCGAGTCAGGCTGCTGAGTAGGCTAAATTAGCTGCACTAGCTAAGTAAGTGAACAATAAACTGAGAATAAAAAAAAATACATCAAAATATAGCTAGCTCTCTCTCTCTCGGTTTCTTCTCGTAAAAAAGGGTTAAAAAGTGTTCAACTATTGTCTCGCTCTCTTTTTTTGTCAACTACTCACCACACTTTATGCACTGCAGTGCTAGCTAGCTGTAGCTTATGCTTTCAGTACTAGAATAATTCTCTGATCCTTTGATTTTATGGAACACATGTTAGTTCATACTGCAAGAGCTCTGATAGGTTAGAGGACGTCCTCTAGAAGTCGTCATAATTACTGTGTAAGACTATGGAAGGGGTGAGAACAATGAGCATCCTATGTTTTGTATTGAAGTCAATGTACACATAGGAGGACAGAAAATAGCTGTCCTCCGGTTACACCATGGTGCTACCCTAGGGGGTGCTGTTGAGGCTACTGTAGACCTTCTGTGAGGACAGATGCTGGGAGATGAGAAGCAAGTTCAGGTAGTGAATATTTAATAAATAATAGACATGAAACAAAACACGGACAGCGACTGGACAGGGGAAACATAACGACATTAATGCTGACACATTACACTGTTCATTACAAAACAGTGTGTTTTAATCAGTTATGTGAATATATTTAGTATAGTTTTATCGAAAAGGGACAACTTCTTTAATGTTTCACTATTTATATTTTTATGAAATTCACTGAGTAGGAGCCTCCACTGGTTATCACGCTGATACAGGACTGCACACACAACACTGGGGGTAAACAGGTTGTTACAATACAAGATAGTACACAGCACCAGGCCCACTTCTGTTCACTGGAAAAAACAAGAAGGGACACAAGTTGGCACAGGAGAAAAGAACAGTGATACCTTCTCTATTCCAAACCCTAAGACGACATTCTGTGGGTGTGAGGCTATGGGTAAGAGGTTTTTCCAGGAAAATGGTGGAAATATAAATGAAAGATGATGAACTGCTACTTTTAGTAAGTCTCCTCAGTATGTTGGAGATGTGCAGTCCAGATGCCCAGAAAGTCCACTGCTCTGTCTCCGCTGAGTAATGTCAATAAAAGGATACTGCATAGACTTGACATGACTTTAGTGTGTCTCCGAGCCGCTCCGGGTCGTTCTATTTTAGCTCCTACTGTTTAAACTCTGTGCATTAGGACTGGAGATCATTAACTGTGGCGTGAGAGACATGCAGTCATGTGTCACACCCTCTAAAAGCCACACAGTCTGGCACTACAGAGGTACACCAATCCGGGAGGATGGATATTTGGGAGGATGGATATTTGACAACTGAACACAATTCATTTCCACGTACATGGACAATAGATGTTATCCTATCAGTCGTACATGTTGATCAGTCAAAGGGCTAGATCTTGGCACAGAGTTTCTGCCTAATGTGCTGATTGTGTGATGGCTGATACATGAAGATGAGAGGAGAGATGGAGACGCTATGAGTGAGAAGAGGTCAAGTATTGTGAGCTGGGAGCAAAGAGGGAGAGAGAAAGAGCTGGCCAGACGAGCGTCGTCACCCCAAGAGTAGAGAGGTTCAGGGTCACAGAACACACCACACACACTTAGAAGCCTTGTCTCAACTCTAACCCATACAAGCCCTCACCTCTGTTTTAGCAATGCCACACACCGTTAGAAACACTCACCTGTATTATTAGCACTGAAATATAAAACGGTTCATCAATGACTTTCAAATGCTGCCTCATAGATTTATCAAGTGCCTCTAAAAAAATTTTCAGTCATTCAAACTCCTCCTCAACCAGACCAGTTTAGTAATCTACCGAGCTTCACTCTAGTCAATATAACTTGAGGTTATAGTTCCCTCCTCTGTATAGTCCACCCCCCTCCTGTCATCCATACTAGAATTATCACTAATAATAGTCTAGCCAAGAGAAATACACTAACAGAGTAGAGACACAAGATAAGAGAGGGATGGTGAATTTAAAAAAAGGGAACAAGTGTAGATTTAAAGATGGGATAAAGAGGGCAGGAATATTTTTGGAGCGAGAGAACAAAGGAGAGAGAGAGACAGCAGAGGTGAACAAAAGCCCTGGGTGATGCAGCAGGCTGTGAGGGCGGGATGTGTGTATTTGAGGCTCTGTGTGTGTGTGTTGGGAATATGCTCTCAGCTGTTAAAGTCCATTAGAAGAGCAGCAGTCGAGGTAGATGTTCTTCCAGACAACAGAGAGAGAGAGAGGGAGAGATGTATCTTTCTTATCATTATCCTCAGTCCTCCCACCTGCCTTACCCTGACTCATACACCCCCCCTCTCTTCCCCTCTCTCACTCACTGTCTCTCTCTCTTTATTACCTCTCCTATGACCACACTCACCTCTCTCTCTCCCTTCCTCTCCTCCTCCTCTCCCTCTCACCACCTGACCCACTGTCAGATTCCCCCTTTTCACTTCACGTTCACATTCACCACCTCCCTCTTGCCCTCTCCTCCCTCCTCTCTATCTCTCTGAATATTTTTCACCCTCCCTCCCTCCCTCTGTCTATCACTCTGTTCCTCATTAAACCGTTATACAGAGGGCACTTCCTATGAACTTCCTGTGTGTGTTTTCTTACAGGGTAATCCCTGCCTTCACATCACAAAAAAGATACACACACTTACACACACTTACACACGCACGCACACACACTTTTGGAGAGTGGCTACAGCAAACAGAGAAGTGGAAATGGATGTCAGTTCATCATACTGACAATGCAGCAGGACCAAATATTTTACAGACTCTCTTTTCATTGACAGGAGAAATGCTAATGTTCACTTTTAAAATGAAAGAGAAAGGAAATGTCTGGAAAAAAATGAAAATAGCTGCCTATCTTCCCCGACCCTGCTATCTTCAATTATCTCCTTCAACAATCACAGGTTAAGTATAAAGACTCATATTTGGACTGTGGCCAGAGGGCTTCATGGTAATCTTCATTGTGTGATACAAACACAATTATCTACTAGAGACCAGGTTATAGCCATGCACTTTCCAGCACATAAACACACACACTATCTCCTGTCACAGCCCTTATGTGACCCAGAGGTCAAACAGGGGTGCTAACCTCAACCCTGACCCCTGACCCCTACCCAAACCAGAGATAGGAGACCCTCAGGGACGTCAACAGGACAAACAAACACACAGACTAGTACAACATGGTTCTATGCTATGTGCTCTAAAGCTAAAACCACAGTTTAGGTTACTCCTGTGTTATTCTTTCTCACTGGCTACATCGTGTAAATAGGATGATTTTGGTCATAAAGTTAGTCTTGTCTAAAACAGAGTTTGGAAAATGCCATGCGTCGCAACAGGTAAATGAAGGTTGGGTTTTGATTTGCCCACTAACATGGGGTGAACAGCTGCAGTGATTGCTCTCTATCCAATAGAATAGACAGTGAGACAGACCTGCCCAGCAGCTCCGACTTTGTTTACACAAGACAACACATCGCACATTTTTTTGTTACTTGAGAAATACTAAACCAAACAACTTAGTTAGATGTAAAATTGCACAATTAAAACATCTGACAAAAAACTCAAAATTATTTACAGATTTCTTGAGTTATCTTAGATTCATTCTGGAGATTTTGAGGAAGTGAAATAGGGTTCCGCGTGCGTCTACAGTGTCTCATGGGGGACAAACATCATTACCCAAATGCAGAATAGGTCAGGAAACACACCTCCAAGACTGAAATCTCATTTTTCCAATGAGCAAGAGAAAAACACAATCGCTGTGTTCAGTGGCTCTTTAAAACAATGTGGATGTCTGGATACAACCAGCAACCTGAATTCTACTTGCATTAATATGTAGGATGTTACTCTGCCCTGACTGAGAGGCCTGCAGGTTCTGAGCTGAGGCTGTGAGGCCATTCGTAGTTCTCTCACGTCTCACACCTCCACAACCACAGAAACCCCGGAGATTTGTATCGCTCAACCTCCAGACCCACACACACCTATGCCGCACCTGCTGTTACCCGGGCAACTGAGCAGGTGCTGCCCTTACTCCCCTGACAGTCACACGCACGCACACACACGCACACACGCACACACACACACGCACACACACACACACGCACACACACACACACACACACACGCACACACACACACACACACACACACACACACACACACACACACACACACACACACACACACACACACACACACACACACACACACACACATACACACACACTAGGTAGCTGTGCAATTGTTTACCTGGGACTCCTCCCCTAGAGAGCCAGTTTGACCAGGAAGGTAGATCCACCTGGAACACTTCCAATCAGGTGACCCTCAGGAGACCTGAGGACAGGAGGACAGAGCAACAAACCAACCAACAGACAATAGCACAGAGAAGCTCCCTTAGATTTCTCTTTCGGGTACACTGTTTGTATATAAATGATTTGAATATCATGATTTGAATCAGATATACAAAAATATTCCCAGACTTATTCCCTGACCCAATTGGAGTGTTTGTTCTGTATGCAAACACACATGCTACCAGATTATCATAGAAAATACCTCGACTATAGAATCACTGGGATGGAAACAAAAGGCATCTCTTCTCATTATAGGATGTAAAACAGACACATCTCAATTCTCCATCAATGTCTAGCTATCAGATGGACTGCTAGACACACACACACATAAAGTTAATCTGGCCATTGTTATTCATTAGGAATGTCTCTTATCAGTAGGTAATCCCTGACCTCAGACCTTTCTGTCAAATAGATTAACTCATTGGCTCTGATTGGAGGTCTCACGTCGTAACCTCAAGTTCATTATGCACCGTCCTGTTGGCTAATATGATTTTGTGAGCCAACAAATGGCTACATAAGATAATAATCAATCAGCTAAAATAATACGGAATTACAATGTATTAATGAATGAAAATATTGCGCTCTGAAACATTGGCCATTCGAAAAATGGGAGGGGCATTAGAAACAATACCGTGAGGAATAAAACATAATCGCTGTTGGATAGATTTAAGCCAGACCCCTCTATAAATGAACAAGTGCTATTGTACGGTTTTTGAATGCAATAATCATACTAATTGACCCCATCCTAGTGCTTTCATCCATTTCATATTCCTGTTTCCAAAGCCATGATGTAGCAGGTGTATTCAGACAGCCGCTGTAACTGTCACACCCTGATCTGTTTCACCTGTCTTGTGATTGTCTCCACCCCCCACCAGGTGTCTCCCATTATCCCCTGTGTATTTATACCTGCGTTTTCTGTTTGTCTGTTGCCAGTTCGTCTTGTCCTGTCAAGTCCTACCAGCGTGTCCCCGTGTTTCCTGTGCTCTAGTTTTTGCGTTTCCTAGTCTTCCCAGTTCTAACCTTTCTGCCTGTCCTGACCCTGATCCTGCCTGCCTGTCCTGTACCTGTCTGACTCTGATTTGATTACGACTCTTTGCCTGCCTTGACCTACCGATTGCTTGCCCCTTGTACTGAAATAAACTCTGAGACTCGTACTATCCGCCTCCCGTGTCTGCATCTGGGTCGTGAAATAACTCACTGAGGGTGATGGAGGATAGAACACACACACACACACGCACGCACGCACGCACGCACGCACGCACGCACGCACGCACGCACGCACACACACACACACACACACACACACACACACACACACACACACACACCGGAGGAAGCAGACTCTCAGAGCAGTTAAATATATACCTGACACACACACAAAAGACCTTCTTGCAGAAGGAAGCAGCCAGAAATTGAATTTATGATGAGGTTATATTTAGGGTTGGTAAAGCTATATGAGTAATGGAATCAGGGGAGGATTCATTATCTAACACATTATGATTTAATCAAACTCACCTAAATTATATTCATTTTTCTCTGACAGAAGGCTAATTCTTCTCTGGCCTTTGTGTGTGAGAGGGGAGCGGTGTTACGGTGAAATGGCTCCCCTCTGACTGACAGGGCCTGGCCAGATTGGTATTTAATGTCTCTGAAGGTGAGAGAGGGGCTTCTCATATTAATGACCAGTGACCAGGGGGGTTGTTCATCTTTTCAGAGTTTCTCTCTCTCTCTCAGTGCAAGGAACTATTGTTTTTTTGTAACACGCTGAAACTCCACTCATACATATCCACTCAAACGCAGTACTGCAGGAGAAACCTAGTGCAATAAGATATCCATTCTGCGAGGGAGAATGTGAGACTCTGTAAACCACTGTATTCTAACATAGATGAAATAGCCATGAAATAGCCTCACCTGTGAATGTGCTTAAACACTCCAAAACGTTTCTAGCAGGTCTGGTCAGTTTCCACTGTAGGCCATTGTGTTGAGGAGAACCAGATCTATTACTTCATTATAACTGCCAATAAATGTTTACATATTGTTACATGCACCATAATCAGCGTTATAAACCATTGTCTGCTGGCTATGTACAGTATAGCACTGCCTGGGTTTGAGCTACTGCTGGTGCATACCTCATTGGGAAGTACACTTAGCAAGGGAAACAGTGTTTCAGTAATCTAAATGAGGTAATCCAGGAGCGGTCTCTTCTCCTCTAACCCTCTCCACCCCTCCTCTCCTCCTCCTCCCCTCCTCTACTCCTCCTCCTCCAGACCAAGGCAAGGGTTCTAGATCTGGAGAGGTGGGACGGACACAGGCTTCTCTTTATACTATAGCGCCCCGGTCTGAGAGACTGAGAAAAACTGTGGCAGGCTGAGGTAGGCCCTGGGGCTAGGGGGCAGATTTCGGAAGTCCGGATGACTGATGCTAGGATATGCATATAATTGTTAGTATTTGATAGAAAACACTCTGAAGATTCTAAACATGTTCAAGTAATGTCTGTAAGTATAACAGAACTGATATGGCAGGTTTGGAAAATGTTTTTAATGATTTTGTATTGCAGGCGCTGTCCTCAGATAATCGCATGGTATGCTTTCGCCGTAAAGCCTTTTTGAAATCTGACAAAGCTGTTGGATTAACAAGAAGTTAAGCTTTTAAACGATGTAAGACACTTGTATTTTCTTGAATGTTTAATATTACGATTTTCGTATTTTGAATTTCGCACTCTGCAATTTCACCAGATGTTTTCGAGGTGGGTCACTAGCGGCACGCCTAGCCTTAATTAAACTCCTGAGTAGAATCCTTGTTAGATCTCACTAAGCTAAGTTTGAGTTTGCTAATGATACAACAGTGGTAGGCCTGATCACCGGCAACGATGAGACAACCAAAAGGGAGTAGGTCAGAGACCTGACCGTGTGGTTCAAGGACAACAACCTCTCCCTCAACATGATCAAGACGAATGAGATGATTGTGGACTACAGGAAAAGGAGGACCGAGCACTCCCCCCATTCTCATCGACGGGGCTGTAGTGGAGCAGGTTGAGAGCTTCAAGTTCCTTGGCGTCCACATCACCAACAAATTAACATGGTCCAAGCACACCAAGACAGTCGTGAAGAGGGCACAACAAAATGTATTCCCCCTCAGGAGACTGAAAAGATTTGGCATGGGTCCTCAGATCCTCAAAAGGTTTTACAGCTGCACTATCGAGAGCATCCTGATGGGTTGCATCATTGCCTGGTATGGCAACTGCTCGGCCTCCGACCGCAAGGCACTACAGAGGGTAGTGTGTACGGCCCAGTACATCACCGGGGCCAGGCTTCCTGCCATCCAGGACCTCTATACCAGGCGGTGTCAGAGGAAGGCCCTAAAAAGACTCCAGCCGCTATACTCGTGTTCTCTCTGCTACCGCGCGGCAAGTGGTACCAGAGCGCCAAGTCTAGGTCCAAGAGGCTCCTAAATAGCTTCTACCCCCAAGCCATAAGACTCCTGAATCAAATGGCTACCCAGGCTACTTGCATTGCAAGTAGGATCCATGGTTAGTCTTGTCCAGGATCCTTCAGAATTCTATAAGATCTCGTTAAGAATCTTCAAGGATCTTGATAGGATCCTAATGAATATTCAGGCTTGCATGCATACATGTGTGCATTCCCACTTGTCTGTGTGTAACTTGTCAGCCAGTTCAAGTAGGTCTTTACCCGCTCTCTCCCCCTCCCCATGATATCTAAAGAGCCTTACTGAAGACAAAGGAAAGTAGCAGCAGCTTTGTTTGACAAGTGCTTTACTTTCTCATTTAATCATTATAATACATTAGTACTCAGAGCATCAACATCCATAAATACATCATAAATACATCATAAATACATCATAAATATGAGATGCAGCCAGAGACTTAAAGGCCCAATGCAGCTCATTTTATCTCAATATCAAATCATTTCTGGCTAACAATTAAGTACCTTACTGTAATATATATCCATTAAAATGGGAAAAGATGGCTTTTTAGCAACAAAAGAATTCTCAAGCAAGAATTTGGTGGACTGTCTAGGACTGTCTAGGAGTGGTCTGACTGGGGACCACGTTGTTATTGGTCTATTAACCGCGTAATGATGTAGATTGTATTTTCAACCGGTAGCTATAAGAAAATAACATTGATGTAATTGTTTGAAAATGTTACACTTTTACATTATGATACAAAATACAGGAAAACTGCATTTTGACTGCACTGGGCCTTTAATACTTTAATTAAGATAGTCTCTCTCTCAAAGGCAAAACATTTCAATCTAATACGAGCGGTTTCGTGTGCGTGGATATTTTATGTGTTTGTATTTACTGTGTGTGTGTGTGGGTGTGTGTGTGTGTGTGTGTGTGTGTGTGTGTGTGTGTGTGTGTGTGTGTGTGTGTGTGTGTGTGTGTGTGTGCATGCATTTATCTGTGAATAGTTTATGTACAGGCTTTTAGGAGTGATTGTGCCGAACGTTTAGATTTGTGGGCAGTTTGTCTGTTCCCCACATCATTGTCTACACTCCTTACATTCCCACATGTCTTATACTAATTAAATCTATAGATTAGTTTAATTGTTAGGCCTAGTGCTCGGGCTGGGAGTTATCCATCTTGCATACACAGCAGAGTCAGACTCACTCTCTGTAATTGAAAGATTTCCCTGGAAGGTTTCCAGGCTCTAATGTGTTCGGTATTTGCAGCTCAGAGCTGTTTGCTTCTGTTTCCTTCGCACTTCCTCTACATTAGCCTTCCTCTCTCATTCATTATGGCCATCAGTCTTCTAAAGCCTTCTAAACTATTACTCTAAACACAGAACTATTGAGCATTAGAGCCGATTGTTTCACAAACGCTGATTAGAATCGCTATGTGTTCCTGAAAACAGAGAGATTGCTGGGTAGGGTGTTTTATTGTACTCGGGGAAGTGTGTCTAATAGGAAAAGGACAATAATGTGATTATCACACATAATGGGAATACATACTCATCAGGTTTGTTTCATTTCGTTTAATTCACGCAGCACAAAAGGTAACTAGTATGCACGAGCGCCCACACACACCTACATACACGGACAGACACACTTTGTTAGCTTGAGATGTGGTGAAACGAGGCTGTCCAAATGGTGCCCATTATGAAAATGAAATGCCTCTTAACAATAGCGAGACAGTTAAGAAGTGGAATTGTCTACCTAAAGCAGCTCTGTGAAGCACATGGGTGAAACTCACAGAAACATGAGATCTAGTGGAGGTTTACTTAACCACAACTATGAGCACAGTGTAATCATACCATTTTCATGTGATAATTCCATGTGTAGCAGTCATTCAGGCCACTAATTCCCCTGTCCTCTCACTGAAATGATTACCAGACTGAATGACATATAGAAGAGAGTAACTGAATACTGTTTGTTTAGCTTAAGACAGAATTCATGCACTGAGTTGAACGAGTCCTCCTGAGAACTAAGCGAGTCGGAGCTAATTGTCAGAGAAAGCGAGTGAGACACACACACACACTCAGGTACACACACACAGGTACACACACACAGGTACACACACACACACACACACACACACACACACACACACGCACACACACACACACACACACACACACCTCCGTCCCTGTGAGAGAGTGAGAGTGAGAGTTTTCCAGAGAGGGCAGCACCACTCAGCGACTACATGTGTAACCCATTTTACAGACCTATGCCATGGGAAATACATTCCTTATTCTTAGACTCCAATTTCCAAAATATTAATTCTGGGAGAAATAATAACAAAACCGCCCAACTTGTTAATTGGTTCATATTTCAACGTTTTAACAACTGAGAATAAGGCGTCCGTTTTTTGTTAAGGAGAGACAGGTGTGACTTTGGGCTGGGAAGCACTGAGCACACAACTTGGTGCATAGTGAGTCCACACCTCTCTGAGCCCCACTGGGAGAGAGAGGGGAACCCCTGGCTGAGTCTGGACCCCAAGGATTGGGCCCCTTTGAGGCCTGATCACACATACACACTAAGGCAGGTATGTCCACACACTCACACAGGCTTGATGTCAGGTTCTGACCTATTCTCAGCTTCTGGATCTCTCTCTCATTCTCTCTCTCCTCCCTGGTCGGTGTGTGACACACACAGGCTTTTCTCTGAGCCTAGTCAGCAGTCATTAACAGCCTGGGTTTTACTGTATGCCCAAGTCATTTCCCCTCCTGAATACAAGCACTGGCACCCTAAAGCCTCTCATTTTCGCCCCAGACCCCCAAACGTTGTTTTCCGATGATACTGGTTTGGTTTGGCCCTGGGGTATAGGGATAGCCATTGCGGGTGGTTAGTTAGCTGTATGTAGGGCCTCAGTGTGTGTTTCTACAGGCCTTATGGTCAGTCTCCGCCTTAGCCTACGACAAACAGCAGCCAGACCTCCCATTAGAGCTACAAATCCAGTCTGTGTGACAGAGAATTGTTTTATATCCAGTCTGTGTGACAGAGGATTGTTTTATATCCAGTCTGTGTGACAGAGGATTGTTTTATATCCAGTCTGTGTGACACAAGGATTGTTTTATATCCAGTCTGTGTGACAGAGGATTGTTTTATATCCAGTCTGTGTGACAGAGGATTGTTTTATATCCAGTCTGTGTGACAGAGGATTGTTTTATATCCAGTCTGTGTGACAGAGGATTGTTTTATATCCAGTCTGTGTGACAGAGGATTGTTTTATATCCAGTCTGTGTGACAGAGGATTGTTTTATATCCAGTCTGTGTGACAGAGGATTGTTTTATATCCAGTCTGTGTGACAGAGGATTGTTTTATATCCAGTCTGTGTGACAGAGGATTGTTTTATATCCAGTCTGTGTGACAGAGGATTGTTTTATATCCAGTCTGTGTGACAGAGGATTGTTTTATATCCAGTCTGTGTGACAGAGGATTGTTTTATATCCAGTCTGTGTGACAGAGGATTGTTTTATATCCAGTCTGTGTGACAGAGGATTGTTTCAAGGGTAGATGGAGCTGCAGATCCTAGAGGCAAACAATTCACTCCCTCCCCTTCTCGCTTTCTCTTCTTTCTACAACAACTGCCTGCCCTCCTTATAGTTCATCACTTCATTTGTGTCTTTGTGTGGCATGTCTGTGTGTGTGTGTGTGTGAATTTATTTGTTTATTTTACTAGATGCTCGCCTTGCTCAAGGGCACGTCAACAGATGTATAAACTGGTCAGCACGGGGATCGACCAAGCAACCTTTCGGTTACTGGCCCAATGCTCTTAAGAGCTAGGCTACCTGTAGCCCTGGTTAAACAGTGGCTACACTACCCTCTCACCAACAACTGTGTTACTGCAGGTGCGTGCACACATGCGCACACACACACACACGTCATCAGCTCACAACAGCTGGAGAAATTAGGAGCCACACAGAACTGAATTGTAGGATTTGCATCTCATTTTACTACTGTGTTTGAGATGGTGTGGGGTTTTTGGCCGATGATTACCTCCGTGTCACACAAAAACGGTTGTGAGGAAGACAGCATGGAATAAGCCCAGGTTTAGATGCACGGTGACAACTTAATATACCGGATGCCTCCGCTCTCTCTCTGCTCTCTCTCTGCCTTGCTCGCTGACTCAATAGGAAGAGGTTCCCTTGGTTGTTCTGTAACACACTCACCAACCCCCAGGCTACAGTGGATGACCTACAACATGGTGGTCAAGACAGGCTTGATGTGGCCACTGAAAGGAGGAGAGGTCTGATTACAGGGCGAGAGAGATGTTTCTGTATGCTACTAGACTGGGGTTAAATTGGCCTCTAGTCAGTTCCATTGAACTTTAAGACAGGGGACCGAGGTGGGTTGAATGGAGATGTAGTCATTCCAATGGCTGTGTGGTAAACTACAGGTCAATGGCTGTGTGGTAAACTACAGGTCAATGGCTGTGTGGTAAACTACAGGTCAATGGATGTGTGGTAAACTACAGGTCAATGGCTGTGTGGTAAACTACAGGTCAATGGCTGTGTGGTAAACTACAGGTCAATGGCTGTGCGGTAAACTACAGGTCAATGGCTGTGTGGTAAACTACAGGTCAATGGCTGTGTGGTAAACTACAGGTCAATGGCTGTGTGGTAAACTTCAGTTCAATGGCTGTGTGGTAAACTACAGGTCAATGGCTGTGTGGTAAACTACAGGTCAATGGCTGTGTGGTAAACTACAGGTCAATGGCTGTGTGGTAAACTACAGGTCAATGGCTGTGTGGTAAACTACAGGTCAATGGCTGTGTGGTAAACTACAGGTCAATGGCTGTGTGGTAAACTACAGGTCAATGGCTGTGTGGTAAACTACAGGTCAATGGCTGTGTGGTAAACTTCAGTTTAATGGCTGTGTGGTAAACTACAGGTCAATGGCTGTGTGGTAAACTACAGGTCAATGGCTGTGTGGTAAACTTCAGTTCAATGGCTGTGTGGTAAACTACAGGTCAATGGCTGTGTGGTAAACTTCAGTTTAATGGCTGTGTGGTAAACTACAGGTCAATGGCTGTGTGGTAAACTACAGGTCAATGGCTGTGTGGTAAACTTCAGTTCAATGGCTGTGTGGTAAACTACAGGTCAATGGCTGTGTGGTAAACTACAGGTCAATGGCTGTGTGGTAAACTACAGGTCAATGGCTGTGTGGTAAACTTCAGTTTAATGGCTGTGTGGTAAACTACAGGTCAATGGCTGTGTGGTAAACTACAGGTCAATGGCTGTGTGGTAAACTTCAGTTCAATGGCTGTGTGGTAAACTACAGGTCAATGGCTGTGTGGTAAACTATAGTTCAATGGCTGTGTGGTAAACTACAGGTCAATGGCTGTGTGGTAAACTTCAGTTCAATGGCTGTGTGGTAAACTACAGTTCAATGGCTGTGTGGTAAACTACAGGTCAATGGCTGTGTGGTAAACTACAGTTCAATGGCTGTGTGGTAAACTACAGGTCAATGGCTGTGTGGTAAACTACAGTTCAATGGCTGTGTGGTAAACTACAGGTCAATGGCTGTGTGGTAAACTACAGGTCAATGGCTGTGTGGTAAACTACAGGTCAATGGCTGTGTGGTAAACTACAGTTCAATGGCTGTGTGGTAAACTACAGGTCAATGGCTGTGTGGTAAACTACAGGTCAATGGCTGTGTGGTAAACTACAGGTCAATGGCTGTGTGGTAAACTACAGGTCAATGGCTGTGTGGTAAACTACAGTTCAATGGCTGTGTGGTAAACTACAGGTCAATGGCTGTGTGGTAAACTACAGGTCAATGGCTGTGTGGTAAACTACAGGTCAATGGCTCTATGTGTTGGAGCATGTGGTAAGAGGAGGGCCCGGGCATGTATCTGTTCAGATGCTTCTCAGGGGCCACACAGGCCACAGACCTGCAGGTTGCAGGCTCATAGAAGCAGGCTCCTGCCAGTAGGAGATGAATAGCACATAGTCCTCCATGCTGTTAAACAAATTCCCTCACTCCACCTCACCACCTGACCTCCCATTCAACCAACAGCACAGCAGCAAGTTCAACTTGATGAACACCTGAGAGGGAGTTATATTATGCATCACTGGCTGATATTCTCCTATTTATTCACATCAGAATAATAAACACTGTGTAAAGCAGCTGCTTTATTGGTGAAAATCAGTTTCAACACTTGAGAGGTGCCTTGGGATTTATTTAGTCTATGTGCGAAATCTATAAATGGTTGTGGGTGTAATGGTTGTTCGTAGTGCAAAAATTCACCTTTCTGGGCCTGTTGTGAAACAAGCTTGGCATAGGGAACCCATAACCCCTGGTAATAACCCTGATAAACAATAAACACCTTACTGTTTTCTTTACTCTCTCTCTCTCTCTCTCTCTCTCTCTCTCTCTCTCTCTCTCTCTCTCTCTCTCTCTCTCTCTCTCTCTCTCTCTCTCTCTCTCTCTCTCTCTCTCTCTCTCTCTCTCTCTCTCTCTCTCTCTCTCTCTCTCTCTCTCTCTCTCTCTCTCTCTCTCTCTCTCTCTCTCTCTCTCTCTCTCTCTATGGGAAACATGTGTTTCCATTGCCAAAGCAAGTGAAATAGACAATCAACAAAAGTGAGAAGAAATCAATTAAATTAACAGAAAACATTGCACTCACAAAGGCTTGAAAAAAATAAAGAAATGTCAAGTGTTATAGTATCAGCTATATACATTGTTTTAGCAATGTGCAAATTGTTGTAAAAATAGTAGGGGAAGAGAAATAAACATATACATATTGGTGGTGTTTATAATGTTGTTTGTGCTGTACTGGTTGCCCTTTCCTCTTAGCCACAGGACACAAATCTTGCAGATGTGATGGCACACTGTGGTATTTCACCGAACAGATATGGTAGCTTCTTTTCAAATTCTTTGTGGGTCTGTGTAATCTGAGGGAAATATGTATCTCTAATATGGTCATACATTGGGCAGGAGGTTAGGAAGTGCTGCTCCGTTTCCACCTCATTTTGTGGGCAGTGTGCACATAGCCTGTCTTCTCTGGAGAGCCAGGTCCGCCTATCTCAAAAGCAAGGCAATGCTCACTGAGTCAAGGATTTTATTAATTTTGGGTCAGTCACCGTGATCAGGTATTCTGCCACTGTGTACTCTATGTTTCTCTCTCTCTTTCATTCTTTCTCTCTCTAGCCATCGCTCTCTCCGCCGATCTCTCTTTGTGTGTGTGTCTCTCACTCTTCCTCCATCTCTCACTCTTCCTCCCTCCATCGCACCAGTCCAGATTCAGGGCTGTTTTTTATTGTCGCACACAAATTGGTCTGGTACTCTCCAGGGGCCTATCTGAGCTCCGTACAGCTCAGATTTTCTTCTCTTTCATTAAATTTAAAATAGGACCTGTCTCTGGAGAGAGTGAGAGAATGAGACAGAGAGAGAGAGAGGGAGAGAGAGAGAGAGAGACAGAGAGAGAGACAGAGAGAGAGACAGAGAGAGAGAGAGAGAGAATGAGACAGAGAGAGAATGAGACAGAGAGAGAGAGAGAGAGAGAGAGAGAGAGAGAGGGAGGGAGGGAGGGAGGGAGGGAGGGAGGGAGGGAGGGAGAGAGAGAGAGAGAGAGAGAGAGAGAGAGAGAGAGAGAGAGAGAGAGAATGAGACAGAGAGAGAGAGAGAGAGAGAGAGGGAGGGAGAGGAGAGAGAGACAGAGGGAGGGAGGGAGAGGGAGAGAGAGAGAGAGAGAGAGAGAGAGAGAGAGAGAGAGAGAGAGAGAGAGAGAGAGAGAACCGGTTAAAGGATTTTTAAGCCTTGTGATAATTGAACCATGGATTTTGTATGTGTGCCATTCAGAGGATGAATGGGTAAGCCAAAATATTTAAGTGCCATTGAACATGGTATGTTAGTAGGTGCCAGGTGCACCTGTTTGAGTGTCAAGAACTCCAACGCTGCAGGGTTTTTGATGCTAAACATTTTCCTGTGTGTATCAAGAATGGTCCACCCCCCAAAGGACATCCAGGCCATCTTGACACAACTGTGGGAAGCATTGGAGTCAACATTGGCCAACATCCCTGTGGAACGCTTTCAACACCTTGTAGAGTCCATGCCCTGATGAATTGAGGCTATTCTATTCTGTCAAAAGGGGGTGGAACTCAATATTAGGAAGGTGTTCTTAATGGTTTGTACACTCAGTGAACATACAAGGAGTACCTGTACCGAGTCAATGTGCAAGGTAATTGAGGTAAATTGAGGTAAATTGAGGTAATATGTACATGTAGGTAGGGATAAAAGTGTCTAAGCATTTAGGATAGATAATAAACAGAGTAGCAGCAACGTATATGTGAAACAGTGAGTGAGTGCATGTATGTGGTGTCAATATGTGTGTGTGCATGTGTTTTGTGTGTGTGTGAACTTATGTGGGGTGTGTGTGTGTGTGTGTGTGTGTGTGTGTGTGTGTGTGTGTGTGTGTGTGTGTGTGTGTGTGTGTGTGTGTGTGTGTGTGTGTGTGTGTGTGTGCGTGTGCGTGTGCGTGTGTGTGTGTGTTGGAGTGTCAGTGAGTGTGCATAGAGCTGGTGTCAAGGGGGTCAATGCAAATAGTCAGGGTAGCCATTTGATTAACGGTTCAGCAGTCTTATGGCTTGGCGGTAGAAGCTGTTCAAGAGCCTTTTGGTCCCCTCTGGTACCACTTGCCGTGTGGTAGCAGAGGGAACGGTCTATGACTTGGGTAGCTGGAATCTTTGACAATTGTTAGGGCCTTCCTGGTGTAGAGGTCCTGGATGGCAGGGAGCACTGTACTGGGCCGTAAACACAACCCTCTGTAGGATAAGTCCCTGCGTCTGAAAACAGAAGATTAGCTGTAGTGAGAGTGAACTGAACACTGGTCAGAGGGTCAATGAGATGCCTCTCCTGGTTGTCCGCTGCCTCCTGCTGCCCTGCCGTGTCCATCGATTATGCTAATGCTAATTATGCTAGCGACTGCTGGGTAGCCGTGTAGCCCAGGGCCAGTCCCATTCAGTCCCATTCAGATGCTTAACCCCAATCTATCTGGCCATTACTGCAACAATACTACTTCAGTATGCAGGATAAACTCTCTACTCAACAGCAGAGACCAGGACCATACACACAATCTGCTAGTCATCAAGACTGTCTCTGTCTCTTTCTCGCTGTCTGTCACCTCCCCTCTCTCTGTTTCCTCATGCCCCTAGAGATGTGAATGTGTTTGTCTAACTTCTTCCCTATTCCCCCCTCTCTCTTTCCTCTCCCTCTCTGTACACCATGTCTCCATAGAGAGTGAGGTGTGCTGCCTGTTCCCTCAGGACCAGACACCAGAGCCAGAGGTTACTACAGCAACGCTGATTCTACACCTACAAGTGTGACCGCAGAGGGCGGAATGTTGTTGAATATTTGCATATTTTTTCATCGTCATACATGTTATTTCTCTCTCTATGTGAACCTCTGTTAATGAAGCCGTCTGAGGTTGTTTTCCAGTAATATTCCTAATGTCTCCTAATCCTATAGCAACAGTTGATAGGACTGTATGATGATGATGATGAAGGCCGGAGACTGGAGGTTCATTCCTTACTCGGCTCTCACGCGTCAGAGTGACGACGGTCTTTATTTTCTACAACAACATAGAAGTCGTTAAATACTTCTATGTATAAAGGGAAGTTTCTCCTCAAAATAAACACATTTGACTTTTAAATAAGCGGTGCAGATGCCTTTCTGTATTGGGACACCATCTGTCTTGACACCTCGAGTTCTCAGACATGTCAGGAGCAGCTTCATACAGAACAATCGTCTCCGGTCTCATTCCCGGCAGTGGAGGTTTGTTTTCGCTAAGAAAATAGCAGAGTATTGAAGGTTGAAAACAGAAAGGAAAAGAGTATTTGACGAAGTAACAAAGTATAAATCCAGTTTAGGAGGGTTCAGAGTGGTTGGATTGAACCCACTAACCTGATGATCCTGGCTGTCTGACTGGCTCTTTGTGTGTGTGTGTGTGTGTGTGTGTGTGTGTGTGTGTGTGTGTGTGTGTGTGTGTGTGTGTGTGTGTGTGTGTGTTTGTTTTTGACCAGAAGTCCTCACAAGGATAGAAAAACAAGGACATTTCAGACAAGTGGGGACATTTGGAAAAAGTGTTCCCACAGGATATCAGGATATCAATTGCTTGGTCCCCACAAGGAAAGAAAAACAAATGTGCATGTGTGTGTGTGTGTGTGTGTGTGTGTGTGTGCGTGCGTGCGTGCGTGTGTGTGTGTGTGTGTGCGTGCGTAAACAGGATTGTTCCAGTGTCGGCAGGCCGAGCGTGGAGCAGTGATTTGGCTTCCTACAGTGGGAACTGGAGCCTCACAAAGACACCACAAGTACACGCACGCGCATTATCTCTCTCTCTCTCACACACACACACACACACACATACATACACACGCTGGAACAATCCTGTTTGCTTTGTGTTTGTCAGTGAAATCCCCAATCCTCTGAAGCGCACAAACACCAGCCAAGCCCTTCATCTTACCCCATATATAGACACTCATTCTCAACCCCCCTTTTTGTAATACGCTTAAATCACACACACACACACACACACACACACACACACACACACACACACACACACACACACACACACACACACACACACACACACACACACACACACACACACACACAGACACACACAGACACACACAGACACACACACACACACACACTACGAGACACCACCCACTGCCCATAATCAACACCCCAAAGGCACTGGGCTGATGGTGTTAACACCAGTGGGACTGTGCCAAACTGCCTATGTTGATGAGTGTGTGTTTCCACACTGCAGAGACAGCCCAACCAGACTTACAGGGTTTAGAGGGTTCCTTAAGCAGGCTTTACTGATGTACCTCTCCCACCAAGCATCATCCTGGAGCAGAATAACAACCAGACACTACCCACTAACACTGTGGGGGAAATCTGTAGAGAATGTGAACCAATAGTCCTGGTATCAGAATCTCTACTTCTGGTGTGACCTGTTCTCCAGCTGACCCTGTACTGCTTCCTGGTTATGTTTCTGGTGACATCCAGTCTTTTTCCTGTATGTGAAAGTGAAGGATAGGAGATAACCATAAACATAACCAGCAGTCATCAATTACCAGTCACTGTTCCACTCACTGCCTCTTTCTCATCCCTCACTTCAGCTGTGCACACACGTACACACACGTACACACACACACACACATACACTCACACACCTCTTCAGTGGTGCCCGGATGCCCCTCTGAGACCAGCTTCTGTTTGCCCAACGCAAGCAGAAAACCCTCCACAAGGACAAACTACACACACACACACACACACACACACACACACACACACACACACACACACACACACACACACACACACACACACACACACACACACACACACACACACACACACACACACACACACACACCTCAACTGAATTAATATTCCCCCATCAAGCAGCACTTCACCAACGTGTGGACAGACAGACAGCAAGCAGCATGGTATAAATAGAGAGTGCTTTGACATGCTCTTTCTCTCAGCATCTCGCTCTCCCTTCCTCTCTCCGTCTCTCTCTCTCTCTTTGTCTTTCACACCCTTTCTCTTACTTTTTCTCTCTCCATCCATTACTTTTCCCATCTCGTCCTATGCCTCTTTCTTTTGATGTCTGTCTTTTTCCTCTCTATGATCTCTGATCTCTCTCTATCATTTTCTTCCTCCTTCCAATTCCATCTGGCACATAGCGCTTCACTAACACTTTTGTTACTCCTCCATGAGCCCAGCAGGGCCCTCTATTAGCCTTCCATTAGCCTTTAGCATAGCACCTTTCAGATATCACAGACTGTACTGTCCTCTTTACCCTAACTAATTATTTCATTCATCCAGACATTTAACCATCAGTCAACCAAGGTCTGGTTCAGAAGAATTCATTTAATATACATATCAGAATCTATTCAGGAGAAATATAAAAGCAGTCAACCTCTGGAGACAGCTTCAGGTAATTGAGTTGAACACATTGAGACTTCAACCTCCCAATTCAAACAGTAATTCAACTACTGAATGGCTATGGTCAAGGTTTGATGTGCGTCAACACTGGAAAAATAGGAGAATTCATTGAGGCGTATTCCTGAAGCGGAAAGGCTGTCTGAAATGTGGATGCCTCTCAAAACAGATTTATATGCAGGAATAGAGAAGAGCTGTTGGTTGCAATTTGCATCTATTGTTGAGTGTCCAAAGTGATTCAAAGGAGGGATCATTAAAAATGTGTCATACGCAGGCAGGCAAGAATGATCAATCAGCCAATTATAGGCTTGGTCTGTGAGAGTGAGTGTTCTAACTCCGCCCAGTTCACAGCATCACTAACGTGTGGGTGGGCTAAACAATCCAGACAATTAGTCAGACCTACTCTCTCAAGATGACACAACGTAGGATGGCTCTATCTATGAAAAGAACAGGCACAGAGACAGCATAGCAGTAGGTGGGAGCACAACATACGCTATGGATCATGTGTGAGTTAGGAATGTTGGACCCAGGGCTCTAAATTATAATTTTTCATTGCAAGCACGGGCACTCCCAACTTTTAATAGTTAAGAGCACAACATCACATTTACGAGAAACAGAAAACATGTTTTTAATCAATTGAGATATAGTTTATATTAGGCCAATGCAATGCATTTGGAAAGTATTCCGGCCTTTTGACTTTTTCCACATTTTGTTACGTTAAAGCCTTAATCTAAAATCTACACACAATACCCCATAATGATGAAGGAAAAACTGGTTTTTAGAAATTTTTGCAAAAAAATAAGATACTTAAGTATCTAAGTATCTAATAAGGTACTTTACACAGTACCTTGCTGAAGCATCTTTGGTAGTGATTACAGCCTTGAGTCTTCTTGGGTATGACGCTACAAGCTTGGCACACCTGTATTTGTGGAGTTTATCCAATTCCTCTCTGCAGATCCTTTCAAGCTCTGTCAGGTTAGATGGGGAGCCTCGCTGCACAGCTATTTTCAGGTCTCCCCAGAGATGTTCAATTGGGTTCAAGGACATTCAGAGACTTGTTCTGAAGCCTCTCCTCCATTGTCTTGGCTGTGTGCTTAGGGTTGTTGTCCTGTTGGCAGGTGAACCTTCGCTCCAGTCTGAGTTTCTGAGCACTCTGGAGCAGGTTTTCATCAATGATCTCTCTTTATTTTGCTTCATTCATTTTTCCTCGATTCTGACTAGTCTCCCAGTCCCTGAGAAACATCCCCACAGCATGATGCTGCCACCACCATGCTTCACTGTAGGGATGGTGCCAGGTTTCCTCCAGATGTGACGCTTGGCATTCAGGCCAAAGAGTTCGATCTTGGTTTCATCAGACCAAAGAATCTTGTTTCTCATGGTCTGAGTCCTTGAGGTGCCTTTTGGCAAACTCCAAGCGAGCTGTCATGGGCCTTTTACTGAGGAGTGGCTTCCGTCTGGCCACGCTACCATAAAGGCCTGGTTGGGGGGATGCTGCAGAGATGGTTGTCCTTCTGGAAGGTTCTCCCAAATCCACAGAGGAACTCTGGACCTCTGTCAGAGTGACCGTCAGGTATTTGGTCACCTCCCTGACCAATGCCCTTCTCCCCCGATTGCTCAGTTTGGCCAGGCAGCCAGCAATTGGTGGTTCCAAACTTCTTCCATTTAAGAATGATGGAGGTCACTGTATTCTTGGTGACTTTCCAAATCATGTCCAATCAATTGAATTTACCACAGGTGGACTCCAATCAAGTTGTAGAAACATCTCATGGATGATCAATGGAAACCGGATGCACCTGAGCTCAAGTCTTATAGGGTCTAAATACTTAAAAATGTATGTATTTCTGTTTTTATTTTTAATAAATGTCCAAAAATGTCTAAAAACCTATTTTATCTTAGTCATTATTTGGTATTATGTGTAGATTGCAGTTTTCTTAAAAAAATGTTTTAATCCATTTTCGAATGAGGCTGTAATGTAACAAAATGTGGAAAAGGTTCATGGGTCTGAATACTTTCAGTAAGAACAGTATGTATAAATGAGTCTATAAATGAGTCCATGGCAGAAATGACACCTTACACGGAACCCAAACCGGCTGCGTGCTTGCGCCATCGTGCATAAATGTATTTTGTCCACAATCACGACACGCAGGTTAAAATATCAAAACACATTAATTTGGGGACAGGTCGAAAAGCATTAAACATTGATTGCACTTTAGCTTGCTAGCTTGCACTTGCTAGCTAATTTGTCCTATTTAGCTAGCTTGCTGTTAATAGCTAATTTGTCCTATTTAGCTAGCTTGCTGTTAATAGCTAATCTGTCCTATTTAGCTAGCTTGCTGTTGCCAGCTAATTTGTCCTATTTACCTAGCTTGCTGTTAATAGCTAATTTGTCCTATTTAGCTAGCTTGCTGTTAATAGCTAATCTGTCCTATTTAGCTAGCTTGCTGTTGCCAGCTAATTTGTCCTATTTAGCTAGCTTGCTGTTGCTAGCTAATTTGTCCTATTTAGCTAGATTGCTGTTGCCAGCTAATCTGTCCTGGGATAGAAACATTGAGTTGTTATTTTACCTGCACAAGGTCCTCTACTCCGACAATTAATCAACACATAAAACGGTCAACCGAATCGTTTCTAGTCATCTCTCCTCCTTCCAGGCTTTTTCATCTTTGAACTTATATGGTGATTGACATCTAAACTTTCATAGTATTACCACGACAACCGGTAAAACAGTTCATCTTTCAATCACCCACGTGGGTATAACCAATGAGGAGATGGCACGTGGGTATATGCTTCTATAAACCAATGAGGAGATAGGAGGGGCAGGACTTGCACCGCATTCAGCGCCACAAATAGAACTGACTTTTATTTTAGCCCTTGGCAACGCAGACTCTCGTTGACGCACGCGAGCAGTGTGGGTGCAATAATTGAATAATATAGATTTCTAAATTTATTTTGCAACGCTCGCGCATGCGACTCGAGCGGTGTAAGTCAGGGTATTATTTACTATATTTTGGGGTCTGAAATTATTGAAACCTTTGATAAAGATAAGCAAAAATTACTTCACTTTGTCACTATGAGGTATTCTGTGTAGATTGATGTGGAATTTTCTTTTTTTATTCCATTTTAGAATAAGACTATAACGTAACAAAATATGTAAAAGGTCATGGGGTCTGAAAACCTTCCGAATGCACTGTATGTATTCTTGTTACTTCTGAAGCACATGTTGCACCCTAGAAAGTCATATGTAACCCTGTAAATTCATCTGTTTTTATCAAAGCTCAAATGTTTATAAAAATACCTGTCATTGGAATGTTGTTATTTGTGGAATATTATGTTTCTACATAGCACATAGAATTAAAAAGGTTTTTACCAAATACTGTTATGGAGACCAGGCCTGGTATCTTTGATGTTTCATAATTTTCAATTGTTTCAAGTAATTTTCGTATATTATCACCAATATATCGTCCATGATCCAGATCAGACAGGTTTTTTACATGGACGATATATTGGTGATAATATACGAAAATTACTTGAAACAATTGAAAATTATGAAACATCAAAGATACCAGGCCTGGTCTCCATAGCAGATTTTGAAAAAGCTTTTGATAAAGTACGACTAGAATCTATATATAAATGCATGGACTATTTTAATTTAGGTGAAACTCTGTGGAAAAGTTACAGTATGTATAGCAACCCCATGTATAGCAAAATGTTGACAGATGCGCCATACATGTTGCTAAATAGCTGAGGAGAAATTTTCGATTTACTGATTCCATGGCACATGGTATAATAATTGATTTAAAAAATAATACTTGATTCAACACTTCGAGTTTTTCAATTTAAGTTATTATACAAAATTCTTCCCACCAACAGAATGCTATATATATAGGGGCATCCAACAATATCAGCTCTGCAGATTTTTCTACGAAGAGACAGAATCATTAGATCATTTATTCTGTTTTTTCCCCATGTGGCTTGTTTCTTGTCACAGGTTCAGGAATGGCAAAAAAAAATCATAACGACAATCATTTAAAATGTACCCAACAAATACCAGTGTTGCAAAGTCACTTCACCCCCACCCACATGAACAAATTACCTCAACTAACCTGTACCCCCCACACTGACTCGGTACCGGTACCCCCTGTATATAACCTCGTTATTGTTATTCTTATTGTGTTACTTTTCTATTATTACTGTTATATTTTAGTCTACTAGGTAAATATTTAACACTTCTTGAACTGCACTGTAGTTGTAAGTAAGCATTTCACGGTAAAGTCTACACTTGTTGTATTCGGCGCATGTGACAAATAAAGTTTGATTTGATTTGACTTAGTCAATCAATAATAGCCTACTAGTAAAGTTAGCAGGTTGTTACAGTAGCTAGCTAGCGAATGAGGTAACATGGCTGAACAAGATGTAAACAAATGGCCCTCGAGTAGTTTTAGAATGGCCCTCGTGTAGTTTTAGAATGGCCCTCGAGTAGTTTTAGAATGGCCCTTGAGTAGTTTTAGAATGGCCCTCGAGTAGTTTTAGAATGGCCCTCGAGTAGTTTTAGAATGGCCCTAGAGTAGTTTTAGAATGGCCCTCGAGTAGTTTTAGAATGGCCCTCGAGTAGTTTTAGAATGGCCCTCGAGTAGTTTTAGAATGGCCCTCGAGTAGTTTTAGAATGGCCCTAGAGTAGTTTTAGAATGGCCCTAGAGTAGTTTTAGAATGGCCCTCGACATGGTTTAGGAAAGTCAAATCCGCCATGGGAAGAAAAAAACATTGCTCTGGTAATATGGGTCATTTCTTTTGAACTATTTGGGATTGTAGTAATGGTACAACCATGATGCTAACGAATATGTGCACTTTTTTTTCCTAATCATTACAACAATTATTATCTGGGTGATTTATTTTTTCCGGGCTCACTGGTGATCCCAAAATAAAATTCCATGTTGCACAGCTAAATATTGATGACAATATGCAACCAAAATGGTTACACATTAGAGCCCTGATTGGACCATGCCAACACACTCAGACATACACACCCTGCTCAATGAATCTACTGGTGATTTGTATTCATCGGAAGCCTCTTCTAAGGATCGCACATTATCATCAGCGTCATTCTCCTTCACCTGTAATGGTTCAGCATGTCTCTGCCTGGAACGTTAACATTACAAAGCTGTTTTAAATGTGCGTTTGATAAAGTCTCATACTATCCTTCCGTCCTCACCTCATCTCACTCCTCCTGCTCTCCTCACTCCTTCCCCTACCTCCCTTCACCTTCCCCCTTGGAATTAACTGCTCCTGGCTCCCGCAGACCTCCTCTATCTCTCTTCAGACAAGGTCATGTTGTCCATCCACGTGTTGATTAAAACAGTACAAATCAGCCAGAACACACTGATCACCACACAGCCATGATAAAGTGTAGCAGCCAAACAGCCTATAATACCTCCATGATAGACTGGACCAAACAAACAATTACTGATGGGAAACAATCTCTACTCTAATGAAACTTTCTCAGCAGCATCATTAGGATAAAAATATGCCTCCTGATGTGTACACTGCATACCCACAAAAACACGCACGCATGCACACACACACACACACACACACACACACAGACTTGTCCGCAGGAGGCCTGCCGGTGTGTTTCAGCAGGATTTGACATGGGCTGAAGATGAAGAGTTAACAGCCTTCAGTGAACATTCTGTAATCACGCAGTGATCCAGCCTCACCGCCAAGCCTAATTCACACACACACCTAATCCACCTTAAAGCAATCAACTGACCAACTCCCATGACACCAGAGACCAGAGTATAGCAGCAGCTATATGATAATAACGCCCCTCTATATGACCCTATCAGGCTGTGATCAGACAGGGTAATACAGAGGGCTGAGTAACAGGGGAACATCTGTCTATAATCCTAATAAGCCAGAGACCTTAGATCACTGCAACCCCCTATGGTTCGCAGGTGCTCCAGAGCTGCCATGTCACTTCCCTCTTCCCCTCTCCTTGAAGTGTCTGATCACTGAGTTTCGATTACTCTGACCGGGACAAGGGAAGTGTGTGAGTGTGTGTGTGTGTGTGTGTGTGTGTGTGTGTGTGTGTGTGTGTGTGTGTGTGTGTGTGTGTGTGTGTGTGTGTGTGTGTGTGTGTGTGTGTGTGTGTGTGTGTGTGTCATAAAGGGGCTCGTGGAGACTGAGAGGCTATGGGAACATTGATCAGACCAGGGCAGACTTGACCTTCTCCAGAGCGGCCTGGCCCCCATGAATGTCACTGTCCATGACACAAACCACATCGATCAGTATCGAGCTGCACTGGGGATGACAGTCGCTCTGCGGGAAACTGTCAACGAGAGGTTTGTGGCATGCAGTGGGATGGCAGTCTTACACTGTGAAGTGGGTGGGCTGACAGCCTGCTCAACAAACCTGCAGAGCAGAAGAACGGGTAGTGAGACACATACAAAGTATAATAGCATTACAGTAATGGTTAGACATACAGAGGCCAAGAGCGAAAGTGAAACACTCTTGCTGTTCAGACTGACCTCTGATCGCTGCCCTCGTCATGGTGTCCTTCTGAGCAGGTCATTGTCTGTCCACTCTCCAAGAGACAGTCTGGGATGGTCTCATTGATTACTGTTGAACAGACACATCTCAGGGGAAATGACAGATCTCTATATAGGTGAAACCAGTCTGTACATCTCACAGATAACAGGAAACAATAGGCACCACTGCATCAAGTCAATTCAACATATTGTTTTCCATTTGTGTCCAGATAGAAATGTGTTGTTAAGAACTGATATGATCGATCTGCTCTCTCATTGGCTACCGTTGAGCGCTAGGGGCACCTATGATCCACGACCAATCAGAACAGATTATCTGATTTTGTCCTGGTTTGGTTCTGACCATGAAATGACAGAACCAGGTGGGTGTGAAAGAGACTGCCAAAATCTCAGACTTACCAGGGGTACCCCTCATTAACTAATATTTCACACATGATTAACACAAACATTCGTTAACCTCAAAGTGCTTAGTGTGAGAGGCTGATGCTGAGGTAGCATCAGGTCTTTATCAAGGTGTTTCAAAGTGAGTTTAGCTCCCCTTCAGCCAGCAGCAGACGGCTTTCCCATGACTAATGATTGAGTCAGACCTAGAGAGGGAACTGAATTCTTGACCTCAATCTACTCTGAGCCCAATATGTATTGTGTAGGTTGACTGACTACTAGTATAGAACATTCACAGAGGATCTGTTAAAATATGTAGCCACTGTGCTGACCTCACAGATCTCACAATGCACTCCTGAGTAGAGTCACAACAATGAGCATGGTAACATGCACACAATAATACGATTATTTTGAATAGTCAGATTAATGTCATAATTCGATTTAAATGTTTACATGCTTTGCAAGAAGAACGATTTCCCTAGTAATATTTCTAAGATACATACGTTCAGTTTTTCCAAACTCACTTCACTAGTGCACAAGAGGGAGTCTTGTACTGCTGGTGCTGGCACATGCACAGATCAACTACACTGCTGGAACTCTGATGAAGCTGTTTACATGTACTAATAATTAGAAAGATTGCTCAGAAAACCAGGTGTTTTAATCAAATCAAATGTTATTTGTCACATGCTTCGTAGACAACAGGTGTAGACTAACAGTGAAATGATTAGTTACAGGCCCTTCCCAACAATGCAGAGGAAAAATCTGAAATAACAAAAAAATGACAACAATGAATAAATAGACAATAAGTAACGATAACTTGGCTAGATACACGGGGTTCCAGTACCGAGTCGATGTGCAGTGGTACGAGGTCATTGAGATAGGGATAAAGTGACTAGGCAACAGCATACATAACAGTAACAGCAGGGTATGTGATGAGTCAAACTAGGCAGTGCAAACAGGGTTAATGCAGGGTAGCTATTGGTTAACTATTTGATGAACTATTTGTCAGTCTTATGGCTTGGGGTAGCTGTTCAGGGGCCGGTTGGTTCCAGACTTGGTGCATCGGTACTGTTTACCGTGTGGTAGCAGAGAGAAAAGTCTTTAACTTGGGTGGCTGGAGTATTTGACTATTTTTAGGGCCTTCCTCCGACACCGCCTGGTATAGAGGTCCTGGATGGCAGGGACCCCGGCCCCAGTGATGTACTAGGCAGTACACACTACCCTCTGTAGCGTGTTGCGGTCAGATGCCAAGCAGTTTACATACCAAGTGGTGATGCAACAAGTCATGATGCTCTCAATGGTACAGCTGTAGAATGTTTTGAGGATCTGATGGCCCATGCCAAATCTTTTCAGCCTCCTGAGGGAGAAGAGGTGTTGTCGTGTCTTCTTCATGATTGTGTTGGTGTGTGTGGACCATGATAATGTAGATCCTTAGTGATGTGGACACAGAGGAACTTGAAGCTCTCGACCCGCTCCACTACAGCCCTATAAATGTGGATGGGGGCGTGCTCGGCCCTCCGTTTCCTGTAGTTCATGATCAGCTCCTTTGTCTTGCTGACATTGAGTGAGAGATTGTTGTCCTGGTACCACCCTGCCAGGTCTCTGACCTCCACCCTGTAGCCTGTCTCATCGACGTGTTGTCTGCAAACTTAATGATGGTGTTGGCATATGTTGAATTGATCATTACCTTACGCTGATTGAAACAAGCAGAGTAAGGTGTTTACATGACTAATGCCATACTCGACCTACTGCCAATAATCACATTTCAGCAGTCACTCTTATCTAGAGCAACTTACAGTTAGTGCATACATTTTAAGATAGCTAGGTGGGACAACAACATATTTTAGTCATAGTAAGTACATTTTTCCTCAATAAAGTAGCTATCAGCAAATCCAGTGCTAGTAGAGAAGTAGGGGTGCAAGGAGGAGTACTGGGGGATTATTTAAGATACTCTTTGTAAACATAGGGTTTCAGATGTTTTTGGAAGATGGACAGGGACTCTGCTTTCCTAGCTTCCGGAAGCAGGTTCCACCATTGGGGAGCCAAGACAGATAAGAGCTTTGATTTGGCTGAGCGGGAGTGGCCCTCCCGTAGGGGTGGGAGGGCCAAGAGACCAGAGGTGGCAGAACGAAGCTGGGGTGTAGGGTTTGAGCATAGTCTGAAGGTAGGGAGGGGCAGTTCCACTTGCTGCTCCGTAGGCAAGTACCATGGTGTTTTAGCGGATGTGAGCTTCAACTGGAAGCCATTAGAGTGTGCGGAGGACTGGGGTGACATGGGAGGACTTGAGAAGGTTGAACACCAGGTGGGCTGCGGCATTTTGGATAAGTTGCAAGAATTTAATGGCACAAGAGAAGAGTTCAGCCAAAAGTGAGTTGCAGTAGTCCAGACGGGAGAAGACAAGTGCCTTGCTTAGCACCTGCTCCACTTCCTGCGTGAGGTAGGGCCGTATTCTACGGATGATGTAGAGCATGAAAATGCAGGAACGGGTCATTGCTTTGATGTTTGTATAGAACAGGGTGCTGTCCAGGGTCACACCAAGGTTATTTGCACTCTGGAAGGAGGACACTGTGGAGTTGTCAACTGTGATGGAGAGGTCTTGGAGTGGGCAGGCCTATCTCCGAGGAAGAGCAGCTCAGTCTTGTAGAGGTTGAGCTTGAAGTGATGGGCGGATAGCCAAAATACCAGGCACGCAAAGATGCGCTTCACCAACTAGGTGTCAGAAGTGTCATCCATATAGCAATGATAGGAGAGACCATGTGAGGATATGATGGAGCCGAGTGACTTAGTGTATAGAGAGAAGAGGAGAGGGCCTAGAACCAAGCCCTGTTGGACACCAGTAGTGAGTGTACGTGGTACAGACAAAGATACTTTCCATGTCACCTAGGAGGAACGGCCAGCCAGGTAGGACGCCCAGCCATGAGAGAGTAGAGAGGAGGATCTGATGGTTCACAGTGTAGAAGGCAGCGGGTAGATCTAGGAGGATCACAACAAAAGAAAGAGAGTCAGCTTTGTCAGTGCAGAGAGCCTCCGTGACACAGAGGAGTCTTGGTTGAGTGACTTGTCTTGACTGGTCAGGTTCAAGAAGAGCGTTCTGAGAGAGATAGCGAGAGAGTTGGTCAGAGACAGCATGCACATTTTTTGGGAAGAAAAGAAAGGGATACCGGTCTGTAGTTTGACGTCAGGGGGGGTGGAGTGTTGGTTTCCAGGAGAGGGGAGCAACCCTAACCATTTTGAAGTCAGAGGCAATACAGCCAGTGGTCATGAGGGAAATGAGAAATGAGAAATGGGAGAAGGTCTTCAGAGATGAGGGGATGGGGTCGAGTGGACAGGTTGCAGGGCGGCCGGTCAGCACTAGTCACAGGATTTCATCTGGAGAGAGAGGGGAGAATGAGGTCAAGACTAGGGGAGTTGTGTGTGTGAGACCAGTGGACTCAATAGGCTGATGAAGGAGGGTGTTGTCAACCTTATTTTCAAAGGGATTGACAAAGTCGTCCGCAAAGAGGGAGGAGGAAGGGGTGGAAGATTAAGGTGGTGGCAGAATCTTGCAATTTAGAGTGGTAGAAAGTGGCTTTAGCAGCAGATACAGAGACAGAGAAGGTAGAGAGGAGGGAAGGAAAGGATGATACATCCTCCGGAAGTTTTGTTCAGCTGCCCGCAGCCCTGTTCTGTAAGCTGTTCGTCACTCAGCCACGGAGCAGGAGGGGAGGGCAGAGCAGGCCGGAAGGAAAGGGGACAGCGAGAGTCATAGTATGCAGAAAGGGAGGAGAGTAGGGTCGAAGAGGCAGAATCAGGAGACACAAAGGAGAAGAATTTAAAAGAAGGGAGAGATGATAGGATAGAAGAGGAGAGAGTACTGGACAAGAGAGAACGAAGATTACAATGGCACATTACGTAGGTAGGATTGAGAGAGAGGGAGACAGACAAGGAAACAAAATAGTGATCAGAGACCTGGAGGGGGGTTGCAGTGAGAAAAGTATCTATTAAAGATGAGGTAAAGTGCATTGCCTGCCTTGTGAGTGGAAGGGTTCTGGGAAAGGGTGAGGTCAAAAGATGAAAGGAATGTAAAGAAAGGTGGAAAGAAATTAATTGAAGGCAGACATCGGGAGGTTGAAGTCGCCCAGTACAATGAGTTGTGAGCCATTGTCAGGAAATTAGATTATCAAGGTGTCAAGTTCATTGAGGAACTCTAAGGCCCCTGGTGGGCAATACAGAAATACGATAAGATGCCAAATGCAGCATCATATGATGCATACCGGCTGTACTTCTGTATTTTGAAAGTTACAGATCTTGAAAACTTGATTGCTGACATTCAAAACATTTTGGGACTATATCAACAATGGACGAATGAAACAAATACCTAAACATAGTTTCTGGCAGGAGGTTTATGACAAGTGACAGCATGGAATTCAAATGAGGAGATGGACAGATGAGTGAGGGAGCAAATAAAAAACGAGTAGCCCTGTGCCATCACCGCGATAACTAACCGCTCTCCGACTATGAGAGAACACGTTGTCAGATAAAGAGAGAGCAGCTAGAATAGTAGCATGTCTCCGTCAGGGCCAAGAAGTCTAGGGAGGCTGAGATGAAGTCGGCACGCTTGACCACAGATCGGCAGTTCCAAACAGGAATTCAGCATGGGTTGTGTAACCAGGGTACACTAAATGTACACTAAATTAGAAGGGTTGCAGCCAAGGGGTGGGGAGTGTCTGTAAAACCTACAGGGAGAGGAGCGAACAGGTATAGAAAACACACACATAGTTGACAATGCTACAATACAGCTAAATGTAATGGATCAGAAAATAACTAAGTAAGATACTCCAGTGAGAGAATGGTGTGGAGCCTTCCCTCGAATAACTCTCGAGAACAACTCGGCAGAAACGTCTTAGTTTTGGCGACAAAACCGCCGCTCACACGACTGCCGCTGAATAAAACTATGGAGACTGAAGTATTAACACTAATTGTTAATTGCTAAGCAGAGGTGAAGAGCACACCTCCCAGTAGTAATTGCTGATTGCCCAGGGGAGAACAAACCACTCCCCCTTCAATACAGCCACTGATTACCATAACAACAATCACAAATTGCCCTGCCCCTTAATCCTGGTTGATGTGTCAACAATCAGTTTAATATTGAATTATTGGAAATGTATCTCTACAATAAAGAATATAGAATCAGAATTATTCCTGATGTCTATCTGTCTGTAAGTGTTCACTACTACAGCTAAATATATATCAATGTGGAACTTATTCCAAAGCGGGCAACAAAGATGGAGCTAGAGATGAGAGACAGACATGCATTCCTGTGGTGCAGACTCAGTAGGGCTGAGAAAACAATCCTTATGCGGTGGGAATGATGTGCTTCTGAGGGTCACCAAGTCTCCTAATCACCCTGTTGAGACAGGGCTTTAACCATTACACTGGCCTTAGCTCACCTTACACACCGGACACAGACACACACGCGCACACACACAGAGCGCACACACACACATACACACACAGTGCACAGTGCAACAAAACCACACACAACCAAGCCCACATTTGTTAGGCATTAAAGCCATGAGAGATTTACACAACCAACCTGAACCATGTTGTCCAAATGTTATGGTAAAGGTTCTGATGACTCCTGCTCTGGAAGAGCATGCGTGATTCATTTGAGACTGTGTATTTGTATAGAGAGAAGAAGAGAGAGATCATCTACCGATCTAACACAGAGAGCAGTCAGCAGGCAGATGAACAGACAGACAGCAGGTTAGACAGAGGGACAGACCACCGCTAACCTCCCCCTATAACTCAGATGAACCCTAACCTTGCCTATTGGCCTATTCTCCCCCAATGGAACGTGGAAATGCTTCTCACTATGAAAGATGCTCATTTCATTCTCTAAATTCAGAGTCTTCCCTCTGATGTGTTTGCACAGGGCAATTAAGTATTTTGTTAAGTAGTTTAACACTTTGATTATGAATTAGGTAATCACGTATGACGTACAGGCTGTAGCTAGCAGCTCTCAGTGCATCTTACAGTAGGTGAGAATGTGTTCAGTAACAGCACATGCAATAATAGTCTGAGCTCCTTGACGTTGGACTGCAGCCAGTAGCATCACCACATCACACCACATCCCTTCAGACAGGCAGCACAGTAGCATCACCACATCACACCACATCCCTTCAGACAGGCAGCACAGTAGCATCACCACATCACACCACATCCCTTCAGACAGGCAGCACAGTAGCATCACCACATCACACCACATCCTTTCAGACAGGCAGCACAGTAGCATCACCACATCACACCACATCCCTTCAGACAGGCAGCACAGTAGCATCACCACATCACACCACATCCCTTCAGACAGGCAGCACAGTAGCCAGACACAAATCACAGGGCCTCACTTTGCGTCTCTCTGTGTCTTATTACATATTACGTAATAATATGATGCCGGATTAATTTTTGTCCCTCCCAGTAATCTATGAAAAAGCGCTTAGTGTCAAAATAATGAAACATCCATGACACGTCGTTATCAGCCAAATGAAAAATCACATTATCTTCAAAAGGGTTTAAGCCTGCCCGTTCACGCCTTCATTGGGGAATATGCTTTGAGGAAACCTCATTCGCTCCAGTGCTTAATAGTCGGTTCTCACAGATGTAATATGCAAATTTTGGGGGTCATGCAGAAGTCAAGAGGGGAGTAAGAGAAAGTTAATTTTGAGGTATGGTTGAAGATTTTATTCAAATACAGTATGGTAATGGTAGAGTACTAGATGTCATTCAGGACAAGTGAAACAGAGAAACCCCCAGAGAGGAAAGAGATCCCACTTAGTTCTGCCAGGATGATTTCTGTATGATCTACTAGGTCTGCACACCCTCATACATGCGTGAACATCTATACTGTAGCACACAATAAGCCTAATAAGCTTACAAACCACACACACGCTAAGGTCACTCTCCATACTCAACATCTTCAGACACATATCTTACCATACTCTACACACACTGAGCCAAGTATGTACAGTACATACCATACTGCATGCACACACTAAGCCTGTCCTACAGTATAAAGGATACTGAAACATCCCCTGGAGAGGCAGCATATCTCATCTGCTTCCCAATAGTAATCTAGTGGAGTTCCTCACACTGATCAGGTCCGGGATAAGAACTGCATGGGAGTCTATCTGAAAGAAAACGGTGTACGTCCTCCAACACACACGAGGAAAGAGGCAAAGCCAAGACCAGAGATGCTGGTGATAGTGTGCGCTTCCTCTCGAGAAATCACTTTTATCTGATCAGAGCCTAAGCTTTCATTCAGCCCTGATTCCTACCACCATAAATATGAACTGAAATATTCATCAACATGTCTCATATTGGTTTCCCTCTTCAATCAAACATCTTATACATCTTTCAGAGAAGGACATGGAGTCACTGATATTTTCATCAATCATTGATTTCCAATATCGCTGTCTTGTACAGTAGCCCGGTTCACCATATGGTACGTTATGACAGCTTCTGTTTAGAGTATCGACCCATCTTCACTGGCCGCGTACCAAACGTGTGTGTGTGTGTGTGTGTGTGTGTGTGTGTGTGTGTGTGTGTGTGTGTGTGTGTGTGTGTGAGTGTGTGTGTGTGTGTGTGTTACTCCAGTCCTGTCCTCCCAGGCTTCTGATAGAGCTATACCTCCAGACAATCAGTAGTTGATCTCAACTCCAGTTTGAGCAGACATCAAAACCTTCCTCAGCTTAAAGATACACAGACACGCAGACAGGCAGACAGGCAAACAGGCAGACAGGCAAACAGGCAGACAGGCAGACAGTTAGAGACACAGACACAGACACAGACACAGACAGTGGAAGAGAAAAACATGAAAGCCACATGAGAAAAGCAGTGTGAAAACATGTCAGATAATTATTTCTCCCTAATGAAGACATCAGTCTGTAATCAGGTCAGGCAGAATGTGTGTGTGTGAACGAAGCAGTGCATGTGTCTGCGTGGAGCAGTGTGTGTGTGAGCGGAGCGGTGATTGTGTGTGTACGTGGCAGGGAGTTAAGCAGGAACGGGAGCGTGCTAATGTACGTTAGTAACGGGGGCTTTGCCGTTTGTCGGCAGAATTCCGAGACGCAGCGCACGGATCCGACTGAACCACTGGGAACACTGACTGAATTCTGTTTGATCTCTTCCAGGGGTTTAAAGCTCTGGATAACACACACACACACACAAACACTGAAACACACAGACTGAAACACTAAAACGACACACATGTGCGCACACACACATAACACAGACAATCCCAGCACACATGCAAGCATACACACAGTTGACCCAGTGAAATGAGGCTGTGTTTGGGTCAGCGCTGGCCTGGCTGGCTGGCTGGCTGTGGTTAGCAGGGTAAACAGAGGTACAGGTCACCCAGGGGTAATACATGGGGAACTAAGGTGGAACTCTGGGGGAACTTGAGGGTAATTGGGGTGTTGATTGGGAGCAGAATACAGATGAGTATTGACATCTGTAATGAGATTAAGACAGATGATGATGGGATGAGGAGAGGAAATGAGGAAAGATGAGGTGTGTGTGTGTGTGTGTCTGTGTGTGTGTGTGTGTGTGGGGGGGGGGGGGTATTTACAACGTATTTACTATAGTCTGGACTTAACACAGAGGCTTCACCTTGTAAAAGTTCAAATATCTTCGTCCCTCTTTCTCTCCCCCTGCTACTTTCACTTTGTCCCTTATTATTTATCTCACTTTCTACCCTGTCTTATTCCTCTCCCACTCACTCCTCCCTCCCTCCGTCTGTCCCTGTCGGCAGCGCAGTGCAGTGCAACAGTATGTTAATGCTATGGGAGACAAGGCGAGGGGATTAATTGGTTGCTCCTTGCTTCTCAGTCAAATTGGTACAAAACACTCCCTTCTGCAGAGGAGTGGGTGTAGAGTGAGAGAGAGACAGAGACAGAGACAGAGACAGAGACAGACAGAGACAGACAGACAGACAGACAGACAGACAGACAGACAGACAGACAGAGACAGACAGACAGACAGACAGACAGAAAGTAGCATTGCGATAAAATCAATGGGTAAGCCAAGACAGGCAAAAAAATGCCATAATCATTGGCCAGTCCAAATCCCAATCTCAATCCATGGCTAATTTACGGAAGGGGAAGGTTTTTTCGAGGACAACAACACAAAGAGATGCACAACGAGTTTGTCAGTGATGTATGCTCTCGATGCGATGTGACTGGAGTAAAGACAAATCCAAGCTGGCTTCCAAGCTGGCCAGGACCATTCACAGCTGAGCTCAACGCAGACTTCCTATTATTTTACTCATTTTTTTAGTCAATGGTGGCTAAATGTTTGCTGGCTTCCAATGCATTCAATGCTATGGGTGGCAGCAATGTCCTTCTCTTTCTGACCAGACAGCATCAGATAGATGACCTACACATACAGAGACAGAGACATACAGAGGGGAGCTGTTTCGCTCGCTCGGATGCTTTCTCCGTTGATATTTTAATTGAATTTTAAAATTTTTATTTCACTTTTATTTAACCAGGTAGGACAGTTGAGAACAAGTTCTCATTTACAATTGCGACCTGGCCAAGATAATGCAAAGGAGTGCGACAAAAACAACAACAGTTACACATGAGATAAACAAAAAAACTGTCAATAACACAACAGGCAATAAATAGGCCATAGAGGCGAAGTAATTACAATTTAGCATTAACACTGGACTGATAGATGTGCAGATGATGATGTGCAAGTAGAAATACCGGGGTGCAAAAGAGCAAGAAGATAAATAGAAAATGTGGATGAGGCAGTTGGGTGGGCTATTTACAGATTGGCTGTGTACAGGTACAGTGATGGGTAAGCTGGTTTTACAGCTGATGCTTAAAGTTAGAGAGGGAGATATAAGACTCCAGCTTCAGTGATTTTTCCAATTCGTTCCAGTCATTGGCAGCAGAGAACTGGAAGGAAAGGTGGCCAAAGAGGTGTTGGCTTTGGGGATGACCAGTGAAATATACCTGCTGGAGTGCGTGCTATGGGTGGGTGTTGCTATAGTGAACAGTGAGCTGAGATAAGGCAGGGCTTACCTAGCAAATATTTATAGATGACCTGGAGCCAGTGGGTTTGGCGACAAATATATAGCGAGGGCCAGCCAACGAGAGCATACAGGTCGCAGTGGTGGATAGTACTATATGGGGCTTTGGTGACAAAACGGATGGCACTGTGATAGACTGCATCCAGTTTGCTGAGTAGGGTGTTGGAGGCAATTTTGTAAATTAAAACGAAGATCGGTAGGATAGTCAATTTTACAAGGGTATGACAGCTTGACTAAAGGAGGCTTTGTTGAGAAATAGGAAGCCAATTCTAGATTTAATTTTGGAGATGCTTAATGTGAGTCTGGAAGGAGAGTTTACAGTCTAGCCAGACACCTAGGTATTTGGAGTTCTCCACATATTCTAAGTCAGAACTGTCCAGAGTGGTGATGCTAGTTGGGCGGGCGGCTGCGGGCAGCGATCGGTTGAAGAGCATGCATTTAGTTTTACTGGCATTTAAGAGTAGTTGGAGGCCACGGAAGGAGTGTTGTATGGCATCGAAGCTCGTTTGGAGGTTTGTTAACACAGTGTCCAAAGAAGGGTCAGATGTATACAGAATGGTGTCGTCTGTATAGAGGCGGATTAGAGAATCACCAGCAGCAAGAGCGACATCATTGATGTATACAGAGAAAACAGTCGGCCAGAGAATTTAACCCTGTGGCACCCCCACAGGAGAGGGACCGGGCTTCGGGAATAGTGACACTGTGTGTGTGTGTGTGTGTGTCCTGCATTAACAGGGTTTTGGCTGGTGAGTGTGATAGCAGAGGTAAGTCTCCTCTAGATCAGCTCCAGTGTAATACCAAGCCTGTCCTAAATGGAATTTAGAGCAGTGAAAAAGAGGCCAATTCACACCATCAAACAGAAACAATATATTGGCTAGTGTTGTGTAACAGAATGAAAGGCAAACACTTTTCAGCGATAAATTAGTTTCTTGAAACACTTTATGTTCAGGTTTTTGTTCCAGCCCTGCTCTAACTGAAGATGTCGAAAAACAATGACAAGCCATCACAGGTTATGTCTAGTATCTGTGATGTTAACAACACAGACAGACAGGTGTCCTCTCCTCTCACATATCCCATTATTATTCAAGGATACTCAGGTGTTCTGTTCTTGAGTTGACACATACAGTATAAACATCATATCCCGTCTACAATAAACTGAAAAAGCTTGTATCCCGGTTATGAGAACCCCGGGTAAGATGCCTGGGATATGATGATGTAAACATCTTATCCCATTTAAGGTTGCTTTTTGCAGTCTGCACATGCTCAGTTCCACATATCATGGGTGTGTGTGATGATGTTTTCATCTGATCATCAAACAAATCACTTTAACCTGCACAGCTCCATCCATCATATTTCCATAATCATTTATTTTGCGGACTGGACCATATTGCCCACTGGCTACTTTCATCCCTTATTTAGACAACTTTTTGCTTATAATTTCAACACTTGGTAGGCTATATTATAATTTCAACACTTGGTAGGCTATATTATAATTTCAACACTTGGTAGGCTATATTATAATTTCAACACTTGGTATGCTATATTATAATTTCAACATTTGGTAGGCGATATTATAATTTCTGACATTTGGTAGCCTATATTATAATTTCTGACATTTGGTAGGTCATTGTTTGTCAACTAGAGTTAGATACATGCAGCTTCTCTTCTGCCATAACTTTTTTGCCCCAGAAGACTAAGTAGAGCTCTTCAGAATAATGTCTTACATCAATAGTAAAAATGTCAAACGCTCCCTGAAACACTTCAGCGAGCAAGCCTTTCTAATTGACCTGGCCGGGGTATCCTGGAAGGATATTGATCTCATCCCGTCAGTAGAAGATTCCTGGTAATTTAAAAAAAAATGCCTTCCTAACCATCTTAAATAAGCAAGCCCCATTCAAGAAATTTAGAACCAGGAACAGATATAGCCCTTGGTTCTCCCCAGACCTGACTGCCCTTAACCAACACAAAAACATCCTATGGCGTTCTGCATTAGCATCGAACAGCCCCCGTGATATGCAACTTTTCAGGGAAGCTAGAAACCATTATACACTGCTCAAAAATATAAAGGGAACACTTAAACAACACAATGTAACTCCAAGTCAATCACACTTCTGTGAAATCAAACTGTCCACTTAGGAAGCAACACTGATTGACAATAAATTGCACATGCTGTTGTGCAAATGGAATAGACAACAGGTGGAAATTATAGGCAATTAGCAAGACACACCCAATAATGGAGTGGTTCTGCAGGTGGTGACCACAGACCACTTCTCAGTTCCTATGCTTCCTGGCTGATGTTTTGGTCACTTTTGAATGCTGGCGGTGCTTTCACTCTAGTGGTAGCATGAGACGGAGTCTACAACCCACACAAGTGGCTCAGGTAGTGCAGCTCATCCAGGATGGCACATCAATGCGAGCTGTGGCAAGAAGGTTTGCTGTGTCTGTCAGCGTAGTGTCCAGAGCATGGAGGCGCTACCAGGAGACAGGCCAGTACATCAGGAGATGTGGAGGAGGCCGTAGGAGGGCAACAACCCAGCAGCAGGACCGCTACCTCCGCCTTTGTGACAAAATGACCTCCAGCAGGCCACAAATGTGTGTGTCTGCTCAAACGGGCAGAAACAGACTCCATGAGGGTGGTATGAGGGCCCGACGTCCCCAGGTGGGGGTTGTGCTAACAGCCCAACACCGTGCAGAACGTTTGGCATTTGCCAAAGAACACCAAGATTGGCAAATTCGCCACTGGCGCCCTGTGCTCTTCTCAGATGAAAGCATGTGGCTGGAGTGTGTCAGCAGTTCCTGCAAGAGGAAGGCATTGATGCTATGGACTGGCCCGCCCGTTCCCCAGACCTGAATCCAATTGAGCACATCTGGGACATCATGTCTCGCTCCATCCATCACAGACTGTCCAGGAGTTGGCGGATGCTTTAGTCCAGGTCTGGGAGGAGATCCCTCAGGAGACCAACCGCCACCGCATCAGGAGCATGCCCAGGCGTTGTAGGGAGGTCATACAGGCATGTGGAGGCCACACACACTACTGAGCCTCATTTTGACTTGTTTTAAGGACATTACATCAAAGTTGGATCAGCCTGTAGTGTGGTTTTCCACTTTAATTTTGAGTGTGACTCCAAATCCAGACCTCCATGGGTTGATCAATTTGATTTCCATTGATAATTTTTGTGTGATTTTGTTTCCAGCACATTCAGCTATGTAAAGAAAAAAGTATTTAATAAGAATATTTCATTCATTCAGATCTAGGATGGGTTATTTTAGTGTTCCCTTTATTTTTTTGAGCAGTGTACATAGGCAGTTAGAAAAGCCAAGGCTAGCTTTTTCAAGCAGAAATGTGCTTCCTGCAACACTAACTCAAAAAAGTTCTGGGACACTGTAAAGTCCATGGAGAATAAGAACACCTCCTCCCAGCTGCCCACTGCACTGAAGATAGGAAACACTGTCACCACTGATAAATCCACTATAATTGAGAATTTCAATAAGCATTTTTCTATGGCTGGCCATGCTTTCCACCTGGCTACCCCTACCCCGGTCAACAGCACTGCACCCCCCACAGCAACTCGCCCAAGCCTTCCCCATTTCTCCTTCTCCCAAATCCAGTCAGCTGATGTTCTGAAAGAGCTGCAAAATCTGGACCCCTACAAATCAGCCGGGCTAGACAATCTGGACCCTTTCTTTCTAAAATTATCTGCCGAAATTGTTGCCACCCCTATTACTAGCCTGTTCAACCTCTCTTTCGTGTCGTCTGAGATTCCCAAAGATTGGAAAGCAGCTGCGTTCATCCCCCTCTTCAAAGGGTGGGACACTCTTGACCCAAACTGCTACAGACCTATATCTATCCTACCCTGCCTTTGTAAGGCCTTCGAAAGCCAAATCAACGAACAGAATACCAACCATTTCGAATCTCACCATACCCTCTCTGCTATGCAATCTGGTTTCAGAGCTGGTCATGGGTGCACCTCAGCCACGCTCAAGGTCCTAAACAATATCTTAACCGCCATCGATAAGAAACATTACTGTGCAGCCGTATTCATTGATCTGGCCAAGGCTTTCGACTCTGTCAATCACCACATCCTCATCGGCAGACTCGACAGCCTTGGTTTCTCAAATGATTGCCTCGCCTGGTTCACCAACTACTTCTCTGATAGAGTTCAGTGTGTCAAATCGGAGGGTCTGCTGTCTGGACCTCTGGCAGTCTCTATGGGGGTGCCACAGGGTTAAATTCTTGGATCGACTCTCTTCTCTGTATACATCAATGATGTCGCTCTTGCTGCTGGTGAGTCTCTGATCCACCTCTACGCAGACGACACCATGCTGTATACTTCTGGCCCTTCTTTGGACACTGTGTTAACAAAAGGCTAAGCTTGTGAGCCAATATATTTATTTCATTTCATTTGCGATTTTCATGAATAGTTAACGTTGCGTTATGGTAATGAGCTTGAGGCTATAATTACGCTCCCGGATACGGGTTTGCTCGTCGCAACAGGTTAACAACCCTCCAAGCAAGCTTCAATGCCATACAACTCTCCTTCCGTGGCCCGCCTCCAATTGCTCTTAAATACAAGTAAAACTAAATGCATGCTCTTCAACCGATCACTGCATGCACCTGCCCGCCTGTCCAACATCACTACTCTGGACGGCTCTGACTTAGAATACGTGGACAACTACAAATACCTAGGTGTCTGGTTAGACTGTAAACTCTCCTTCCAGACCCACATCAATCATCTCCAATCCAAAGTTAAATCTAGAATTGGCTTGCTATTTCGCAAACAAAGCATCCTTCACTCATGCTGCCAAACATACCCTTGTAATACTGACCATCCTACCAATCCTCGACTTTCGCAATGTCATTTACAAAATAGCCTCCAATACCCTACTCAACAAATTGGATGCAGTCTATCACAGTGCCATCCGTTTTGTCACCAAAGCCCCATATACTACCCACCATTGTGACCTGTACGCTCTCGTTGGCTGGCCCTCGCTTCATACTCGTCGCCAAACCCACTGGCTCCAGGTCATCTACAAGACCCTGCTAGGTAAAGTCCCCCCTTATCTCAGCTCGCTGGTCACCATAGCATCACCCACCTGTAGCACGCGCTCCAGCAGGTATGTCTCTCTGGTCACCCCCAAAACCAATTCTTTCTTTGGCTGCCTCTCCTTCCAGTTCTCTGCTGTCAATGACTGGAACAAACTACAAAAATCTCTGAAACTGGAAACACTTATCTCCCTCACCAGCTTTAAGCACCAGCTGTCAGAGCAGCTCACAGATGACTGTACCTGTACATAGCCCACCCATAATTTAGCCCAAACAACTACCTCTTTCCCTACTGTATTTATTTTATTTTATTTATTTATTTTGCTCCTTTGCACCCCATTATTTGTATTTCTACTTTGCACATTCTTCCACTGCAAATCTACCATTCCAGTGTTTTACTTGCTATATTGTATTTACTTTGCCACCATGGCCTTTTTTGCCTTTACCTCCCTTAACTCACACCATTTGCTCACATCGTATATAGACTTGTTTATACTGTATTATTGACTGTATGTTTGTTTTACTCCATGTGTAACTCTGTGTTGTTGTATGTGTCGAACTGCTTTGCTTTATCTTGGCCAGGTCGCAATTGTAAATGAGAACTTGTTCTCAACTTGCCTACCTCGTAAAATAAAGGTGAAATAAAAAATAAATAAAAAATAGAATGAATGCTTTAGTCATCTTGTTAACACTGGTAAAGTTGTCTGTTTGGTTTAGGGACCGGGGAGAAAACAGTGGAAAGATTGGTCCTGTCATCAGTTTGACCGGTTTTAAGTAAGTGAAAAGCTGAGAAAACGATGAAACATGTTTCTGATAAGACTTCAGTTGGTCTTCAGTGCATAATTTATGTGGTTGAAATACTGTCTGCTGGCATAACAGTGTCATAGATTACACGTTACAGGTACATTCAATTGTTTTGAAAGAAATATATCATATTTCTCGACTTATGTTCCAGAGACAAAATATACATTTATAGTATAATTTTACTGCAAGAAATGCATAATTCAGTAGGAGTTATTACACTACATGTGAGTGGTTATAGGACTAGAGTCAGTGTCCATATTTTCAGTTACTATTCCATTTAACCCATATGAATTTAAATGAGGAATATTCTGTTTATTCATAGGTACAGGGATACTTGTCAGAGGGATATCAAAGGTGCATGTAAACACCTTATCCCTAATAAGACTTTAAGCGGGATATGAGCTACTATTCAGAATACTGTGAACATGTTAACGTGATCACTGTGACTTGGGCTTAGGGACAAGGTTATAGTGATGGAGAAAGGGAGCACCTTCAGAGCTGAAGGAGACACAGGGACGGGAGTGTGAAGCAGGCCTCTACTCCTCAACACTGTCAGGTTAACACCGTTAATTGAACTCCACTCGCTTTTAATTAAATGACAAAAGACTTTTACAAGTAGAAATGGGATTAATTTTACATCTCACTCTGCAAGCTGTATAATGAGGATGGGTGTGAGATCTGAGTCCCCCGTTACCCTCCCTGTGTGTGTGTGTGTGTGTGTGTGTGTGTGTGTGTGTGTGTGTGTGTGTGTGTGTGTGTGTGTGTGTGTGTGTGTGTGTGTGTGCGTGTGCGTGTGCGTGTGCGTGTGCGTGTGCGTGTGCGCGTGTGTGTGTGTGTGTGTGTGTGTCAGCGATAGAGACAGACGGTAGGACCCTGGGGCTACGATTCCCCTCTGAGAGACGAGTATCAGGGAGAGAGAGAGAGAAAGAGAAAAAGAGAGAGAGAGAGAGAGAGGACAGAAGAGAGGATGAAGAGATGGGAATAGAGAGAGAGAGGGGGGAATAGAAAGGGAACAATGAGGGAGAGAGAGGGAAGGAGAGAGAGATAAAATGAGAGTGGAGGAGATGAGGGAGAGAGAGATAGTCATTAGAGGGTCATGGCTGCTTTCTGCAGAGCTCTACTCCCTCTCCACCAATCGAAAAATGAGACACAATGACACACTACACAATGACACGGTACACACTACACGCACGATGGGTTAACACACCACAGACCTCTATTGTGAGAACAACGCAATATCATGAGCCAGGGGAATAGAGGACAACAGCAGAGGGAGCCTTCACATCTTTTCTTCACTAATCACTGTCATTACAGAGAGCCGCAGCACTCTGCTGTCTAAAGGACTGTCTAAAGGACTCTCCTCTGTGTTGCTGTATTGACCTACCAAGGTTTTAACTAATGACATAACTGCTACTCTAACTGGGTTACATCCCTCTGTCTATTGCTGAACTGAATCAATCCGTAATAACCAGTATAATGTCACATGGGTTTTTCATCTGTCACATGGTCAGGAAGAAATCCTGGTTCAAATTAAAGCCACAATAAATCCAATGTGGATTGCATTCTCCTGGTTAGCATTCCAGCTACCATCTCTGTCAACATGGCAAATGGGTTTGTGATTGTTTATGCCGTTTCTTCTTGTCTTCCACTCTCTCTCTCTCTCTCTGTGTGTGTGTGTGTGTGTGTGTGTGTGTGTGTGTGTGTGTGTGTGTGTGTGTGTGTGTGTGTGTGTGTGTGTGTGTGTGTGTGTGTGTGTGTGCTGTCATTCAGAGGAGAGCTAGTGAGTGGCAGGGTGGCTAGAGTTCAGAGCGGCTGTCTGGTCTGTCTCTGTAGGGTTTATACTGAGAGCACAGAAAAGTGACAACGCCAGAGAGGGGGGTGGGGTAGAGAGAGAGAGACAGATAGAGATGGAGAGAGAGAGACATATACATGATCAAATACAGATCTTAGAATCAACTATTAAAGACTACCAGAACCCACTGGATTCTCCAATTACATTGAATGAGTTACAGGACAAAATAAAAACCCTCCAACCCAAAAAGGCCTGTGGTGTTGATGGTATCCTCAATGAAATGATCAAATATACAGACAACAAATTCCAATTGACTATACTAAAACTCTTTAACATCATCCTTAGCTCTGGCATCTTCCCCAATATTTGGAACCAAGGACTGATCACCCCAATCCACAAAAGTGGAGACAAATTTGACTCCAATAACTACCGTGGAATATGCGTCAACAGTAACCTTGGGAAAATCCTCTGCATTATCATTAACAGCAGACTCGTACACTTCCTCAATGAAAATAATGTACTGAGCAAATGTCAAATTGTTTTTTTTCCAAATTATCGTACAACAGACCATGTATTCACCCTGCACACCCTAATTGACAACCAAACACACCAAAACAAAGGCAAAGTCTTCTCATGCTTTGTTGATTTCAAAAAAGCCTTCGACTCAATTTGGCATGTGGGTCTGCTATACAAACTGATGGAAAGTGGTGTTGGGGGTAAAACATACAACATTATAAAATCCATGCATACAAACAACAAGTGTGCGATTAAAATGGGCAAAAAACACACTAATTTCTTCACACAGGGTCGTGGGGTTAGACAGGGATGCAGCTTAAGCCCCACCCTCTTCAACATATACAGTGCCTTGCGAAAGTATTCGGCCCCCTTGAACTTTGCGACCTTTTGCCACATTTCAGGCTTCAAACATAAAGATATATAACTGTATTTTTTTGTGAAGAATCAACAACAAGTGGGACACAATCATGAAGTGGAACGACAGTTATTGGATATTTCAAACTTTTTTAACAAATCAAAAACTGAAAAATTGGGCGTGCGCGGGCACTAGAAAAGTCTGCAGCACCCGGCCTCACCCTACTAGAATCCGAAGTCAAATGTCTGCTGTTTGCTGATGATCTGGTGCTTCTGTCACCAACCAAGGAGGGCCTACAGCAGCACCTAGATCTTATGCACAGATTCTGTCAGACCTGGGCCCTGACAGTAAATCTCAGTAAGACCAAAATAATGGTGTTCCAAAAAAAGGTCCAGTCACCAGGACCACAAATACAAATTACATCTAGACACTGTTGCCCTAGAGCACACAAAAAACGATACATACCTTGGCCTAAACATCAGCGTCACAGGTAACTTCCACAAAGCTGTGAACGATCTGAGAGACAAGGCAAGAAGGGCATTCTATGCCATCAAAAGGAACATAAATTTCAACATACCAATTAGGATTTGGCTAAAAATACTTGAATCAGTCATAGAGCCCATTGCCCTTTATGGTTGTGAGGTCTGGGGTCCACTCACCAACCAAGACTTCACAAAATGGGACAAACACCAAATTGAGACTCTGCACGCAGAATTCTGCAAAAATATCCTCCGTGTACAACGTAGAACACCAAATAATGCATTCAGAGCAGAATTAGGCCGATACCCACTAATTATCAAAATCCAGAAAAGAGCCGTTAAATTCTATAACCACCTAAAAGGAAGCGATTCCCAAACCTTCCACAACAAAGCCATCACCTACAGAGAGATGAACCTGGAGAAGAGTCCCCTAAGCAAGCTGGTCCTGGGGCTCTGTTCACAAACACAAACACACCCTACAGAGCCCCAGGACAGCAGCACAATTAGACCCAACCAAATCATGAGAAAACAAAAAGATAATTACTTGACACATTGGAAAGAATTAACAAAAAAACAGAGCAAACTTTAATGCTATTTGGCCCTACACAGAGAGTACACAGCAGCCGAATACCTGACCACTGTGACTGACCCAAAATTAAGGAAAGCTTTGACTATGTACAGACTCAGTGAGCATAGCCTTGCTATTGAGAAAGGCCGCCGTAGGCAGACATGGCTCTCAAGAGAAGACAGGCTATGTGCTCACTGCCCACAAAATGAGGTGGAAACTGAGCTGCACTTACTAACCTCCTGCCCAATGTATGACCATATTAGAGAGACATATTTCCCTCAGATTACACAGATCCACAAAGAATTCGAAAACAAATCCAATTTTGAAAAACTCCCATATCTACTGGGTGAAATTCCACAGTGTGCCATCACAGCAGCAAGATTTGTGACCTGTTGCCATGAGAAAAGGGCAACCAGTGAAGAACACACACCATTGTAAATACAACCCATATCTATGCTTATTTATTTTATCTTGTACATTGTTAAAACACTGTATATATATATAATATGACATGTGTAGTGTCTTTATTGTTTTGAAACTTCTGTATGTGTGATGTTTACTGTTAATTTTTATTGTTTATTTCACTTTATATATTCACTTCATATATTATCTACCTCACTTGCTTTGGCAATGTTAACACATGTTTCCCATGCCAATAAAGCCCTTGAATTGAAATTGAATTGACAGAGCGAGATGGAGGAATAGAGAGGGAGAGAGAGATGGAGGGATAGAGAGGGAGAGTCAGAGAGAGATGGAGGGATAGAGAGTCAGAGAGAGATGGAAAGATAGAGAAGGAGAGGGAAAGAGGGGTGGAGAGAGGGAGAGTCAGAGAGAGATGGAGAGATAGAGAGAGAGAGGGAAAGAGGGGTGGAGAGAGACAGAAGGAGTGAGAGCATTACTGTCAACACTGCCAACAGAGACCCAGTACTGACAGCACTTGTAGCTGTATTTAATTATGAACCTCTCTCTTTGACACTGTCCATCAGAGGACAGCAATACTAGTAGACGATGCATGTTGTTTTGAAGTACCATGCCCAGTGTGTAAAATGACACTGTTAGTTTTGGCAACTTCTCTGCATTTCTGCACTGTCAAAATGTCCCCAAAGGAACATGTAGGGGCAGAGGAGGAGCAGAGGAGGCCAGAGGAGGAGCAGAGGAGGCCAGAGGAGGAGCAGAGGAGGCCAGAGGAGGAGCAGAGGAGGCCAGAGGAGGAGCAGAGGAGACCAGAGGAGGAGCAGAGGAGACCAGAGGAGGAGCAGAGGAGGCCAGGGGAGGAGCAGAGGAGGCCAGGGGAGGAGCAGAGGAGGCCAGAGGAGGAGCAGAGGAGGCCAGAGGAGGAGCAGAGGAGGAGCAGAGGGGGCCAGAAGAGGAGCAGAGGAGGCCAGAGGAGGAGCAGAGGAGGCCTGAGGAGGAGCATAGGAGGAGCAGAGGAGGCCAGAGGAGGAGCAGAGGAGGCTAGAGGAGGAGCAGATGAGGCCAGAGGAGGAGCAGAGGAGGCCAGAGGAGGCCAGATGAGGAGCAGAGGAGGTCAGAGGAGGAGCAGAGGAGGGGCAGAGGAGGAGCAGAGGAGATCAGAGGAGGAGCAGAGGAGGCCAGAGGAGGAGCAGAGGAGGCCAGATGAGGCCAGAGGAGGAGCAGAGGAGGAGCAGAGGAGGCCAGAAGAGGAGCAGAGGAGGCCAGAGGAGGAGCAGTGGAGGCCAGAGGAGGAGCAGAGGAGGCCAGAGGAGGCCAGATGAGGAGCAGAGGAGGTCAGAGGAGGAGCAGAAGAGGAGCAGAGGAGGCCAGAGGAGGAGCAGAGGAGGCCAGAGGAGGCCAGAGGAGGAGCAGAGGAGGAGCAGAGGAGGCCAGAGGAGGAGCAGAGGAGGAGCAGAGGAGGCCAAAGGAGGAGCATGGGAGGCCAGAGGAGGAGCGGAGGAGGAGCAGAGGCCAGAGGAGGAGCAGATGAGGAGCAGAGGAGGCCAGAGGAGGAGCAGAGGAGGCCAAATGGGAGCTGAGGCTCCATAGAGAGAAGCTGCGTCACAATGATGACCTCTCCAATGGCAGCAGACAGGATATAGACAGACACCAAATAAATCCTAATTCTCATTACCCTGTGAAAAGTAGAACACATACACAAGAGCAATATGTACTGTATTGATACAGCTAGGGCTTGAATCATATTGAAAACATTGAAAGAGATAATATAACGTGGACTGTGGCCATTGAAAACCACACTCAAACCTTGCTTAGTCTGGAAAAGTCACAATAAAGTGTTGAATCATGCCAAGGCCTCAGCATAAGGAGTATTACATAACACCTATTTTTTCAAATGCTATCAAGCATCGGTCATTACTGAAGCCACTTTTTCAAAACTCTTCACACAGTCTGCATTACCAACATGCATCTTGGCCAAACAGTTCATCTCACCTCCAAAACTCACTCAAACCACCAAAACACTTCATACATGACTCAAAATAAGAACACTGGAAACTATTCTCACTCAGAAAGCATACATTGTCACCCATAATACACTGACCTAAAACACACTAACAGGGAGCATTACATAAATTATGAACTTCTCTTTTTGAAGCTTGAATGATTTTTCACATAAATCAGTATTTCATTATAAAATAATAATAACACCTTTTGACTTTATTGACTGTACTAAAGTATATGTAACAAGAAGGAATCAGAAATGCAGCAATTTGCTTCAATAGCCTTTATTTTTTCAATATCTTTGCAGATAGTAATGTACTTGTGAAAAATAAAAACTTGAAACAAAAAACACATTCCTGAAATTCCAGGGCTGCAATAATAATTACAAAAAAACAAAAATAATCAACATGTGTAGTATAATCACTCATACTGTACAGTACAGTGAGGGTTCTAGTTCTCATCAACATGTATAGTATAATCACTCATACTGTACAGTACAGTGAGGGTTCTAGTTCTCATCAACATGTATAGTATAACACTCATACTGTACAGTACTGTGAGGGTTCTAGTTATCATCAACATGTATAATATATTCACTCATACTGTACAGTACAGTGAGGGTTCTAGTTCTCATCAACATGTATAGTATAACACTCATACTGTACAGTACAGTGAGGGTTCTAGTTCTCATCAACATGTATAGTATAATCACTCATACTGTACAGTACTGTGAGGGTTCTAGTTCTCATCAACATGTGTAGTATAACACTCATACTGTACAGTACAGTGAGGGTTCTAGTTATCATCAACATGTATAGTATAATCACTCATACTGTACAGTACAGGGAGGGTTCTAGTTCTCATCAACATGTATAGTATAATCACTCATACTGTACAGTACAGTGAGGGTTCTAGTTATCATCAACATGTATAGTATAATCACTCATACTGTACAGTACAGTGAGGGTTCTAGTTCTCATCAACATGTATAGTATAACACTCATACATACTGTACAGTGAGGGTTCTAGTTCTCATCAACATGTATAATATAATCACTCATACTGTACAGTACTGTGAGGGTTCTAGTTCTCATAAACATGTATAATATAATCACTCATACTGTACAGTACTGTGAGGGTTCTAGTTCTCATCAACATGTATAGTATAATCACTCATACTGTACAGTACAGTGAGGGTTCTAGTTCTCATCAACATGTATAGTATAATCACTCATACTGTACAGTACAGTGAGGGTTTTAGGTCTCATCAACATGTGTAGTATAGCACTCATAATGTACAGTACAGTGAGGGTTCTAGTTCTCATCAACATGTGTAGTATAACACTCATACATACTGTACAGTACAGTGAGGGTTCTAGTTCTCATCAACATGTATAATATATTCACTCATACTGTACAGTACAGTGAGGGTTCTAGTTATCATCAACATGTATAGTATAATCACTCATACTGTACAGTACAGTGAGGGTTCTAGTTCTCATCAACATGTATAGTATAACACTCATACTGTACAGTACTGTGAGGGTTCTAGTTCTCATCAACATGTATAATATATTCACTCATACTGTACAGTACAGTGAGGGTTCTAGTTATCATCAACATGTATAGTATAACACTCATACTGTACAGTACAGTGAGGGTTCTAGTTCTCATCAACATGTATAATATATTCACTCATACTGTACAGTACAGTGAGGGTTCTAGTTCTCATCAACATGTATAGTATAATCACTCATACTGTACAGTACAGTGAGGGTTCTAGTTCTCATCAACATGTATAATATATTCACTCATACTGTACAGTACAGTGAGGGTTCTAGTTCTCATCAACATGTATAGTATAACACTCATACTGTACAGTACTGTGAGGGTTTTAGGTCTCATCAACATGTGTAGTATAACACTCATACTGTACAGTACAGTGAGGGATCTAGTTCTCATCAACATGTGTAGTATAACACTCATACTGTACAGTACAGTGAGGGTTTTAGGTCTCATCAACATGTGTAGTATAACACTCATACTGTACAGTACTGTGAGGGTTCTAGTTCTCATCAACATGTAGAGTATAATCATTCATACTGTACAGTACAGTGAGGGTTCTAGTTCTCATCAACATGTATAATATATTCACTCATACTGTACAGTACAGTGAGGGTTCTAGTTCTCATCAACATGTATAATATATTCACTCATACTGTACAGTACTGTGAGGGTTTTAGTTCTCATCAACATGTGTAGTATAACACTCATACTGTGCAGTACAGTGAGGGTTCTAGTTCTCATCAACATGTATAATATATTCACTCATACTGTACAGTACAGTGAGGGTTCTAGTTCTCATCAACATGTGTAGTATAATCACTCATACTGTACAGTACTGTGAGGGTTCTAGCTCTCATCAACATGTATAGTATAATCACTCATACTGTACAGTACAGTAAGGGTTCTAGTTCTCATCAACATGTGTAGTATAACAGTCATACTGTACAGTACTGTGAGGGTTCTAGTTCTCATCAACATGTATAGTATAATCATTCATACTGTACAGTACAGTGAGGGTTCTAGTTATCATCAACATGTATAGTATAATCACTCATACTGTACAGTACAGTGAGGGTTTTAGGTCTCATCAACATGTGTAGTATAACACTCATACTGTACAGTACAGTGAGGGATCTAGTTCTCATCAACATGTGTAGTATAACACTCATACTGTACAGTACAGTGAGGGTTTTAGGTCTCATCAACATGTGTAGTATAACACTCATACTGTACAGTACAGTGAGGGTTCTAGTTCTCATCAACATGTATAATATATTCACTCATACTGTACAGTACTGTGAGGGTTCTAGTTCTCATCAACATGTATAGTATAATCACTCATACTGTACAGTACAGTGAGGGTTCTAGTTCTCATCAACATGTATAATATATTCACTCATACTGTACAGTACTGTGAGGGTTCTAGTTCTCATCAACATGTATAGTATAATCACTCATACTGTACAGTACAGTGAGGGTTCTAGTTCTCATCAACATGTATAGTATAATCACTCATACTGTACAGTACAGTGAGGGTTCTAGTTCTCATCAACATGTATAGTATAACACTCATACTGTACAGTACTGTGAGGGTTCTAGTTCTCATCAACATGTATAATATATTCACTCATACTGTACAGTACTGTGAGGGTTCTAGTTCTCATCAACATGTATAGTATAACACTCATACTGTACAGTACAGTGAGGGTTCTAGTTCTCATAAACATGTATAATATATTCACTCATACTGTACAGTACAGTGAGGGTTCTAGTTCTCATCAACATGTATAGTATAATCACTCATACTGTACAGTACAGTGAGGGTTCTAGTTCTCATCAACATGTATAGTATAACACTCATACTGTAAGGTACTGTGAGGGTTCTAGTTCTCATCAACATGTATAATATATTCACTCATACTGTACAGTACTGTGAGGGTTCTAGTTCTCATCAACATGTATAGTATAACACTCATACTGTACAGTACAGTGAGGGTTCTAGTTCTCATAAACATGTATAATATATTCACTCATACTGTACAGTACTGTGAGGGTTCAGGTTCTCATCAACATGTATAGTATAATCACTCATACTGTACAGTACAGTGAGGGTTTTAGGTCTCATCAACATGTGTAGTATAACACTCATACTGTACAGTACAGTGAGGGTTCTAGTTCTCATCACATGTATAATATATTCACTCATACTGTACAGTACAGTGAAGGTTCTAGTTCTCATCAACATGTATAATATAATCACTCATACTGTACAGTACAGTGAGGGTTCTAGTTCTCATCAACATGTATAGTATAACACTCATACTGTACAGTACTGTGAGGGTTCTAGTTCTCATCAACATGTATAATATATTCACTCATACTGTACAGTACTGTGAGGGTTCTAGTTCTCATCAACATGTATAGTATAACACTCATACTGTACAGTACAGTGAGGGTTCTAGTTCTCATAAACATGTATAATATATTCACTCATACTGTACAGTACTGTGAGGGTTCAGGTTCTCATCAACATGTATAGTATAATCACTCATACTGTACAGTACAGTGAGGGTTTTAGGTCTCATCAACATGTGTAGTATAACACTCATACTGTACAGTACAGTGAGGGTTCTAGTTCTCATCACATGTATAATATATTCACTCATACTGTACAGTACAGTGAAGGTTCTAGTTCTCATCAACATGTATAATATAATCACTCATACTGTACAGTACAGTGAAGGTTCTAGTTCTCATCAACATGTATACTATAATCACTCATACTGTACAGTGCAGTGAAGGTTCTAGTTCTCATCAACATGTATAGTATAATAACTCATATTGTACAGTACAGTGAGGGTTCTAGTTCTCATCAACATGTGTAGTATAATCACTCATACTGTACAGTACTGTGAGAATTCTAGTTCTCATCAACATGTATAGTATTATCACTCATACTGTTCAGTACTGTGAGGGATATAGTTCTCATCAACATGTGTAGTATAACACTCATACTGTACAGTACAGTGAGGGTTCTAGTTCTCATCAACATGTATAATATATTCACTCATACTGTACAGTACTGTGAGGGTTCTAGTTCTCATCAACATGTATAGTATAATCACTCATACTGTACAGTACAGTGAGGGTTCTAGTTCTCATCAACATGTATAGTATAATCACTCATACTGTACAGTACAGTGAGGGTTCTAGTTCTCATCAACATGTATAGTATAACACTCATACTGTACAGTACTGTGAGGGTTCTAGTTCTCATCAACATGTATAATATATTCACTCATACTGTACAGTACTGTGAGGGTTTTAGTTCTCATCAACATGTGTAGTATAACACTCATACTGTGCAGTACAGTGAGGGTTCTAGTTCTCATCAACATGTATAATATATTCACTCATACTGTACAGTACAGTGAGGGTTCTAGTTCTCATCAACATGTGTAGTATAATCACTCATACTGTACAGTACTGTGAGGGTTCTAGCTCTCATCAACATGTATAGTATAATCACTCATACTGTACAGTACAGTGAGGGTTCTAGTTCTCATCAACATGTGTAGTATAACAGTCATACTGTACAGTACTGTGAGGGTTCTAGTTCTCATCAACATGTATAGTATAATCATTCATACTGTACAGTACAGTGAGGGTTCTAGTTATCATCAACATGTATAGTATAATCACTCATACTGTACAGTACAGTGAGGGTTTTAGGTCTCATCAACATGTGTAGTATAACACTCATACTGTACAGTACAGTGAGGGATCTAGTTCTCATCAACATGTGTAGTATAACACTCATACTGTACAGTACAGTGAGGGTTTTAGGTCTCATCAACATGTGTAGTATAACACTCATACTGTACAGTACAGTGAGGGTTCTAGTTCTCATCAACATGTATAATATATTCACTCATACTGTACAGTACTGTGAGGGTTCTAGTTCTCATCAACATGTATAGTATAATCACTCATACTGTACAGTACAGTGAGGGTTCTAGTTCTCATCAACATGTATAATATATTCACTCATACTGTACAGTACTGTGAGGGTTCTAGTTCTCATCAACATGTATAGTATAATCACTCATACTGTACAGTACAGTGAGGGTTCTAGTTCTCATCAACATGTATAGTATAATCACTCATACTGTACAGTACAGTGAGGGTTCTAGTTCTCATCAACATGTATAGTATAATCACTCATACTGTACAGTACAGTGAGGGTTTTAGGTCTCATCAACATGTGTAGTATAACACTCATACTGTACAGTACAGTGAGGGTTCTAGTTCTCATCACATGTATAATATATTCACTCATACTGTACAGTACTGTGAGGGTTCTAGTTCTCATCACATGTATAATATATTCACTCATACTGTACAGTACTGTGAGGGTTCTAGTTCTCATCACATGTATAATGTATTCACTCATACTGTACAGTACAGTGAGGGTTCTAGTTCTCATCACATGTATAATATATTCACTCATACTGTACAGTACAGTGAAGGTTCTAGTTCTCATCAACATGTATAATATAATCACTCATACTGTACAGTACAGTGAAGGTTCTAGTTCTCATCAACATGTATAGTATAATAACTCATATTGTACAGTACAGTGAGGGTTCTAGTTCTCATCAACATGTGTAGTATAATCACTCATACTGTACAGTACTGTGAGAATTCTAGTTCTCATCAACATGTATAGTATTATCACTCATACTGTTCAGTACTGTGATGGTTCTAGTACTCCCTCTCTCCTGCATTTGGCCACAAGTTCTCATCAACATCACATCTTATATCTTCTCATGCGATGCATCTTGGAAAGTATCTTCTGGAATGTCTAATCCAACCCTGGCAGTCTTCAGGAGAAGTGTCTCCACACCCTGGCAGTCTTCAGGAGAAGTGTCTCCACACCCTGGCAGTCTTCAGGAGAAGAGTCTCCACACCCTGGCAGTCTTCAGGAGAAGTGTCTCCACACCCTGGCAGTCTTCAGGAGAAGAGTGTCTACACCCTGGCAGTCTTCAGGAGAAGTGTTTCAACATCCTGACAGTCTTCAGGAGAAGTGTCTCCACACCCTGGCAGTCTTCAGGAGAAGTGTCTCCACACCCTGGCAGTCTTCAGGAGAAGAGTGTCCACACCCCACATTCATGGCATCCAGTGGGGACATCTGGTCATGTGGATGGTGGTCATAAACCTTTCACCTCCACGCAGAGAAGAACTCCTCTATGGGGTTTAGGAAGGGGGAGTATGGAGGCACGAACAGTACTGACATCCTGGGATGTGTAGTAAACCAGTCTGTGACTGCAGCAGAGTGGTGGAATGCCACATTATCCCACACAACAACGAAGGTAGGGGAGTTACTTGCCCCTCTCTCCTCCGCTGGTACAAGTTGATTATTCAGGTCATCCAGAAAATAAATGAGCCTCTCTGTATTGTAGGGGCCAATGAGTGGTTTGTGTAACAGCAAACCATAATTGGACAGTGCTGCACACATTGTGATGTTAGCTCCTCTCTGGCCTGGGACATCCACGGTTGCTCTCTGTCCAATCACATTTCCTCCCCTGCGGCGTGTTTTTGCCAGGTTGAATTCAGCTTCATCCACAAAGATGAATGTGTGTGCAGTTTGCCTGGTTTTGCAGTACTTTACATTATCCCTAGCTGTGTATGTACCCTGCTGGGTTATTGAACAGACATCTTACCTGGACATGTTGATCCCGGAGTTCATTCACACGTTCACCGTTTCTCTCGATGGGTACAGTGTACAACTCCTCCCTCCTTATTTAATGTTTCTCTGGGACTCTGGAAATTATCGTTGTGCTGACCGTATTCACATTCCCAAAAGTGATATTGTCTGCCTGCACTTTGTCCCAAATTTCCCCCAGTTTTATTGCATTATTGCCAATTACCATGTCAACAATGGCAATTTCCTGCCCATCTGATAATATTCTGCCTCTCCCTCCTATGGGAGGCAACCTTTGGATCCTACTGAAAAACACAAAACAATCAATATATTTCAAAATGTCAGTACATGTAAAAATGTGAACATGCTGTATTGTACTGTAATATGTAGTTCAATTATTATTGAAGGATGCACATCTCACCTGTGGTTTTGCCGGACAATTCATACTATTGATGCAACTGTTGAACACTGCAGATTTGGTTGCACCCTTCAACTGGCCACTCTCAAGGAGAGACCATGGTTTACAACATGGTCAGTAATTATGGCCCTTATCTCATCAGAGATCATCGCTATTGGTCTTCCTCTCCTTTGTCCTCCACACATTCTCCCTCTCCCTGCCACTCTTCTTCCCCCACCAACCTGTCTTCCTTGATCCATGTTTCCCAACTAAATCATTCCGAAGCCGTCCTCTTATGTCTGTTTGGTAACGAGACTAAAAAACAGGACACTTGGGTCGGCTTTTAGCTGAAACTGTAATCAGCTGTGTTTGGAATGGTTAAATATTCTGCTGAGATTTTCTATGTTTCAATCTGGTTACTGCAGATATGCACGACATTTGCCATCATTCTGTTTTGAACGGGTATTGGAAACAGTGTGTTAGCATTTGAAAACATGTGCTGCATATATATAGTTTTGCAGGTGGTGGAGAATGAATGAGAAACAATTAATGGATTTCGGAGAATGTGGTCCTTGAATGCATTTTTGTGTGAAAGCAATGAAAAATAATTCAGTTTGGTTCACATACACTTTTGTTTCGCTGACTGTGTGAAGAATTTTGACAATGTGACTTCAGTTTTGACCAATGCATGTTAGCGATTGAAAAAAACTGTAATAAAATATAAACTGCTGAATGCATGACAAACAGAAACACTGAATAAACACAAAAACAAACCCAGGCATAATGGCCTGATGGCCTGACCTGTTCTGTCCCTTCTACTGCTGATTCTCTCAGCTTATAAAGCATGTGTCTCTATGGAGCCACATTATCTTCTGTGTGTGTTTTGTGTGCGTTTGTGTGTGTGTTTGGTGCGAGTGTTTATTCAGTGTGTCTGAGTGTTTGTGTGTGTGTTTGCATGCATGTGTTTGGTGTGTGCATTTGTTCAGTGTGTGTGTGTGTGTATGTGCATTTGTTCAGCGTGTGTGTGTGTGTGTGTGTGTGTGTGGGTGTGTGTGTGTGTGTGTGTATGTGGCCGTAAAGAAGGTGATGGGCGCTATGCTTTTGCACATGCTCATTAAGCCTCTGTCCGTTGAGGAATCAAAGGCGAAAGGATTAGAAACGTCTGCAGTCCGACGGAGATAAGAAAGGAGTAGAGAGAAAGTAGTAGACAGAGAGTAGTAGAGAGAGGGTAGTAGAGAGAGTAGTAGAGAGAGAGTAGTAGAGAGAGAGTAGTAGAGAGAGAGTAGTAGAGAGAAGGTAGTAGAGAGAGTAGTAGAGAGAGTAGTAGACAGAGAGTAGTAGAGAGAGTAGTAGACAGAGAGTAGTAGAGAGAGGGTAGTAGAGAGAGTAGTAGACAGAGAGTAGTAGAGAGAGTAGTAGACCGAGAGTAGTAGAGAGAGAGTAGTAGAGAGAGAGTAGTAGAGAGAAGGTAGTAGAGAGAGTAGTAGACAGAGAGTAGTAGAGAGAAGGTAGTAGAGAGAGTAGTAGACAGAGAGTAGTAGAGAGAGGGTAGTAGACAGAGAGTAGTAGAGAGAGGGTAGTAGAGAGAGTAGTAGAGAGAGAGTAGTAGAGAGAGAGTAGTAGAGAGAGAGTAGTAGAGAGAGAGTGGTAGAGAGAGAGTAGTAGAGAGGGAGTGGTAGAGAGAGTAGTAGAGAGAGTAGTAGACAGAGAGTAGTAGAGAGAGTAGTAGACAGAGAGTAGTAGAGAGAGGGTAGTAGAGAGAGTAGTAGACAGAGAGTAGTAGAGAGAGTAGTAGACCGAGAGTAGTAGAGAGAGAGTAGTAGAGAGAGAGTAGTAGAGAGAAGGTAGTAGAGAGAGTAGTAGACAGAGAGTAGTAGAGAGAAGGTAGTAGAGAGAGTAGTAGACAGAGAGTAGTAGAGAGAGGGTAGTAGACAGAGAGTAGTAGAGAGAGGGTAGTAGAGAGAGTAGTAGAGAGAGAGTAGTAGAGAGAGAGTAGTAGAGAGAGAGTGGTAGAGAGAGAGTAGTAGAGAGGGAGTGGTAGAGAGAGAGTAGTAGAGCGATAGTAGTAGAGAGAGAGTAGTAGAGAGAGAGTGGTAGAGAGAGAGTAGTAGAGAGAGAGTAGTAGAGAGAGAGTAGTAGAGAGGGAGTAGTAGAGAGAGAGTAGTAGAGAGAGGGTAGTAGAGAGGGAGTAGTAGAGAGAGAGTAGCAGAGAGAGAGTAGTAGAGAGAGAGTGGTAGAGAGAGAGTAGTAGAGAGGGAGTAGTAGAGAGAGAGTAGTAGAGCGATGGTAGTAGAGAGAGAGTAGTAGAGAGAGAGTGGTAGAGAGAGAGTAGTAGAGAGGGAGTAGTAGAGAGAGAGTAGTAGAGAGAGGGTAGTAGAAAGGGAGTAGTAGAGAGAGTAGTAGACAGAGTAGTAGAGAGGGAGTAGTAGAGAGAGAGTAGAGAGAGAGTAGTAGAGAGAGAGTAGTAGAGAGAGAGTAGTAGAGAGGAAGTAGTAGAGAGAGGGTAGTAGAGAAAGAGTAGTAGAGAGAGTAGTAGAGAGAGTATTAGAGAGGGAGTAGTAGAGAGAGAGTAGTAGAGAAAGAGTAGTAGAGAGAGAGAGTAGTAGAGAGTAGCAGAGAGAGAAGTAGACAGAGTAGTAGAGAGGGAGTAGTAGGGAGAGAGTGGTAGAGAGAGAGTAGTAGAGAGGGAGTAGTAGAGAGAGAGTGGTAGAGAGAGAGTAGTAGAGAGAGTAGTAGACAGAGTAGTAGAGAGGGAGTAGTAGAGAGAGAGTAGTAGAGAGAGTAGTAGAGAGAGTAGTAGAGAGGGAGTAGTAGAGAGAGAGTGGTAGAGAGAGAGTAGTAGAGAGGGAGTAGTAGAGAGAGAGTGGTAGAGAGAGAGAGTAGTAGAGAGAGTAGTAGACAGAGTAGTAGAGAGGGAGTAGTAGAGAGAGAGTAGTAGAGAGAGTAGTAGAGAGAGTAGTAGAGAGAGAGTAGTAGAGAGAGAGTAGTAGAGAGAGAGTAGTAGAGAGAGAGTAGTAGAGAGGAAGTAGTAGAGAGAGGGTAGTAGAGAAAGAGTAGTAGAGAGAGTAGTAGAGAGAGTATTAGAGAGGGAGTAGTAGAGAGAGAGTAGTAGAGAGGGAGTAGTAGAGAGAGAGAGTAGTAGAGAGAGTAGTAGAGAGGGGAAGAGACAGCTCTCTGTCTGCTTTAGTACAGCTGATGGACTTACTGTAGATAAGAAGTAGCATTAAAGGAGGCTAAAGTTTTCATGTTTTCATGAGTCAGTTAAGAGTCTTATAATTCTCCTTCCAGATAATGACTGTGAGGAGAGGAAATGTGAGGTGTTTGAAACTCCAGGCCATTTGATCTGAGTTTTGGGGGGCTGAAAACATCTTTGATAAAACTTGACAATCAAAAGTGGGAGAAACTTCAAAGTGTAACTATAAAAGCATTGAGATAGTCTTGGGGATAATTAAGCTGGCACCATTTTTCTGTTTTTCATATACATCCTCCTCTCTGTGCATCTCTGTGTGTGTCTCTCTCTGTCCCCGGGTTCACCTCTCTGGTTGGTTGTTCTGGCGTCCTCGTTACCTAGCCCACTAATCCCAGGGACCGTCACATTTAAATAGTCTTTTCACTGTGGAGCATTGAGCTCTCAGCACACTGCATTCAACGCTCAGCATTCAGGAGCTGGAGAGATAAAGAGACACAGATTAAGCAAACACACACACACACAGACACACATACACATGCAAGCACGTACACACACATATTGTATCTCTCTGCCTGTTTAATTAGCCCAGAGGTTTATCAGGGTGATCAGGAGTTCACTTCAGTGACGTTTCCTGTTGATAGGGGGCGATGGAAGAGGAGGAGGAGGAGGAAGTAGAGGGGAGGGGAGGGGAAAGGAAAGGAAAGGAAGAGAGGAAGGGAGGATGACGAGAAGGGATTTCAGTTTAATTGCCTCCCTGATTGTCTACTTCCTATCAGTCAACCTTCATCTATTGCACCATGAGAACAAATCACTCCTGACATGCGTAGCGACATAGCCTAGAGGTTAGAGCGTTGGGCCAGTAACTGTAAGGAAACCCCAAGCTGACCAGGTAAAATCTGTTGTTCTGCCCCTGAGCAAGGCAGTTAACACACTGTTCTCAGGGTACTGATGATGTGGATGTCAATTAAGGCAGTAAAATACAAAGACACATTTCAGTGTACAACTGAGTAGGTATCCCCCTTTCCACGCACGGTTTAGACATTTTAGGTGTGGAATGCTGTAAATACATTTACATTTTAGTCATTTAGCAGACACTCATCGTAAGATAGCTAGATGACACATGTTATAATACCAGCAAGTACATTTTCCCTTAATAAAGTAGTTATCAGAAAAGTCAGTGGTAGGAGGAAAAGACAAGTGAGATTTCTGGAAGATAATCTTTAAAGAGATAGGGTTTCAGACAGTTATTACTGAATTACATTTGAACCAAACCATTACTGTGATGCTATTATACTTTGAGAGGGAAGTCTCCTATTCAGTCCCAGTCAGTTCATTTGTTGTGGAAACGTTAACTAACTGCTTCAGGCCAGTGTGTGGAATGTTTATTCCACTCTTATAACTAAATAATTTCTAATTAGTCCAATGACAGAGCAGTGTTCAGTCTTTAGCTGTCTGACAGGAGAGGACGTCACAGTTTACAAATTGTATTGGTCACAAACACATGCTTAGCAGATGTTAATGTGAGTGTAGCAAAATGCTTATGCTTCTAGTTCCGACAGTGCAGTAATATCTAACAAGTAATCTAACAATTTCACAACAACAACCTTAAACAACCTTAAACACACAACAACCATAAACACACAAGTGTAAAGGGATGAATAACAATATGTACATATAAATATATGGATGAGCATAACGGCATAGGCAAGATGCAGTAGATGGTATAGAGTACAGTATATACATATGAGGTAAGTAATGAAGGATATGTAGACATTATTAAAGTGGTGTTATTTAAAGTGACTGGTGATACCTTTATTAAATCCATTTATTACATTAAAGTGGCCAGAGATTTGAGTCTGTCTGTTGGCAGCAGCCTCTCTATGTTAGTGATGGCTGTTTAACAGTCTGATGGCCTTGAGATAGAAGCTGTTTTTCAGTCTCTCGGTCCCTGCTTTGATGCACCTCACCTTCTGGATGATAGCGGGGTAAACAGGCAGTGGCTTGGTTGGTTGTTGTCCTTGATAATCTTTTAGGCCTTCCTGCGACTCAGGTGCTGTAGGTGTCCTGAAGGGCAAGTAGTTTGCACCCGGTGATAAGTTGTACAAACAGCACTACCCTCGGAAGAGCCTTGCGGCTGTGGGCAGTGCAGCTGCCGTACCAGGCGGTGATACAACCCGACAGGATGCTCTCGCTTGTGCATCTGTAAAAGTTTGTGAGTGTTTTTGGTGACAACCCAAATTTCTTCAGCCTCCTGAGGTTGAAGAGGCGCTGCTGCGCCTTCTTCACCATGCTGTCTGTGCGGGTAGACCATATCACCTTTC
>NC_092168.1:28602183-28614683 GCF_045791955.1 Oncorhynchus clarkii lewisi | reverse complement strand
ACACAGACATCACACACACGGACACACTTGGACACGGACGGGCACAGACAGATACACACACGGACACACTCGGGCACGGACGGGCACAGACGGACACAGACATCACACACACGGACACACTCAGACACGGACGGGCACAGACCTTTTGTCTGGATTATGATTTTATTTTGTTACTTTCGTTCGCTACAGTGTCCAGTCTGTCTGGCCAAGCCATCAGGAACACCAATAGGAGGAAAAACTACAATATTGATTATCCTGAAGAGGAATGTTGGCAGAGGGAGAGAGTGGGGAGAGAGGGATGAAGAAAGAGAGGGATGAAGGTTTGGAGAGGGAGAGGAGACAGGGATAGAGGGGAGGTGGAGAAAGAGAGACGTATGGAGAGAAAGAGAGAGGGGGGTGGAGAGAAGGAGGAGGTGAGAAAGAGAAGTGGAGAGAGAGAGAGAGAAATGGTGGAGAGAGAGAGAGAAATGGAGAGAGAGAGAGAGAAATGGAGAGAGAGAGCGAGAGGGAACTGGGGAGTATCAGGATCTTTACTAAGCTCTTTTCAAGGCTGTCCTGCATTTCACTTCCAAGGCTGATCGTCAAGAAAATAGAACAGAGAATAGAACATAAGAGACTGATATCCAGTGAAGAAAGTCACCTGGACAGCTGGAGGAATATAAACCTATATTCAACCATTTTAACAACTAACTGTGTTTTTATTTTGCTCGTACGTTGACAGAAGCAGTTATATGTATCTGTCACATACACATCACACAACGGAAAATATAAAAAAGGACACAATCACACAAAGAAAACAACACAAAACATAACAGTGGTATTGACAATGTGGGTCTTTGATGTGCAGTTTACAAAAATGCATCGGAATCCTGAGATTCTTTTAGAGGCTGTAGCTGGCTCAGAGAGAAAGAGAGCGAGGAAAGAAAGAAATACAGAAATATAAAGAAGAGACGATTGGCTCAGGAAGGGATGAGAGAGAGAAACAGGGTAAGTTTGGCTCTATCTCAGAGAGGGAGAAGTGAGCCAATGTACACACGCTAGCTCCAACCGCCGAGCGGCACCAACAGAGACACACAAAGAGAGACGGCGCAAAGCACCTCACTGAGAGATGGGGCTTAAAAGGGTCCAATGATAGAGTGCAGTCTATTCAGATAGAAATGCATTGTTCTTTCTGGTTTGGAATAGGGAATTGGATTTCACTCTATAATCATATTTCTATGTGAACGTTCTGTAACGGTGCCCCTGGACCTCTCCAGCGACAGGACCAACCCAACCAATGGAAGCTCTCCTATGACGCACCACTGACCCCATCTGGCATGGGATTGGTGGAGAGAGATAGGAAGGGAGAGAGAGAGAGACGAGGAGAAAGCAAGTAACCCCCATTAAAGTAAGGTTTGATGAGTACCATGAAGAAGTAGTTAATAAATCTTTACGGTAACTGTGTGCTAAGAAGAGTCTATAAAATAAATCATTTGGAGATTTACTGAGGAAGTCAAACATGAAGGTCATCCTGTAGGTGTGGGTATGTGGCCCAGGAACTGTGATGTAGTAGTCATGCAGGCATGTTGTCATGCAGATTATGTCTGCACTGAATAGATTGGTGCTGTGAGTGGTGCTGTAAAAGTGACTCACTTATTTTTTCATCTGTGGCAAATACAGAGAACACAAACACACATACTGCACGTAGGTTAGCAGCCAGCTCTCACCAACAACTCTGATCCCAGCCATTAGAATAGAACCCAGACCGGTGTTAATATATCAAATGACATTAAGGACTTGAGCTGATCTGCTAATGCAGTGAAATGTTTTCAGATTGAGCTGTGGAAGTGAATCCGGCTGGCGTGAGCCGTTCGGTCTGGTCAGATTCAGGAGAGGTTGTTTGAAGGTAGAGGAAGGATTAGAGCACTTCAAAGCGGCGCTGATTCTAAGCTGTGTGTGTGGTTATGTGTGTGTGTGAGAGTGTGTGAGTGTGTGTGATTCTAAGCTGTTTGGCGCAAAACCCTCTTTGTGGCAAAAGGATGGACGGCGCTCCAAAACGAACAGAGCTCGGAACTTAATGATTCACCGCGCACACACACACACACACACACACACACACACACACACACACACACACACACACACACACACACACACACACACACACACACACACACACACACACACACACACACACACACACACACACTCAAATGCATATTAGTTTGTAAGTAAACATGCTAATACATTCTCTCACACACACCGAATTACACACACACAAACTCCACAAACCCGTTGCAAGCCATTCCTGATCTCTGGGCTGTCTGTAGGCGGTGGTTAATACCACAGTGTATCAGCAGAGGGACGGGCTGGGGTGATGGAGCGGCCATGGTCAGCCTCTACCGGACAGCAGGGCGGCACCGGGAGCTGTAAATCACTGGAAAACCAGAGAGCTGCCATGATGGATGCATGTGACACGCCCCGGATTGGGAGAATTCCCATCTGTCTCCGAGCAGGAGTGAGTGAGGGTGGACTTATAGAGCCCTGGTCAGACACAACGATGGGCCATCCACACGGACACACACGCGGTCAGGCCGAGTCGGGCAGAACCACGACAGACCAGTGGATTTATGCTTACAGAGCTGCATTGGCTGGATGAATAAACGGCCGGCTGTGTGGGAACCACAAAGCTACAGTAAACAACCTTCTGATGTATCAAATTCTTTCTGAGAGAAATCACTTTCTATTGATTACTGTCACCATCACTCTCCTTAAACATAATGCATTATGTGAGCCGGTATGTATCCATACTTTCTGTGCTTGAATACACACTGTAGGGAAACATTGTAAAAAATATATTGTTATTATTTTTAAAATATTATTATTTAAAAATATATTGTTATTATTTAAAAAATATTATTATTTAAAAAATATTGTTATTATTTAAAAAATATTGGTATTATTTAGGTGTCTTAGTGTTTGATAATTAAATACGGAAAGTTCCAAATATAAAATAATGTACATTTTTAGAACCACAATAAAAAACATTGTTAAAAGGGTAAAACATGTGAGCTTAAATTTAAAGTGTTCTCAATAAAATGTCATTTACTCATACAAATCAAAAATGAAAAGGAACTAGAAAATGAGCAACAAAAATGTATTAGCAAAAGTATTAGCAAAAGTATTAGCAAAAGTATTAGCAGAAGTGGGTGCACTGATGTTCATTAGTGATCTATGATCTATTTCTTTTACATCTTAAAGTCAAGAATAATAATTTGAATCATAATAATTCTGAATTTTGTAATTAACATTTGAATGACAATAATAGTTTCTTATCTTACATTTCTTATTTTTGTCCAGTTCTTGCCATATCCCTTGATCCACAACATCCAGTTTAACATAAACATGCAATCCAATATTATCAAACATTCTGGAGGAGGCTCTTTGTGTAACAGATGATGAAGTGAGGTATGTCCTGACTCACTGGCGTGTGCTGATGACTTGGCAGGGAGTCATTCCAGCATGTTGTGTTTATCCGAACAGTGTGTTTGCATGCCAAGCTCTTTCTTCCTACTCCCTGCCTCTCCCTGCCTCTCCCGGCTTTCCCCTGCTTTTCCGGGCACAATAACTAGAAAGTTCTTTGTGCCGCAAACTATCCTGTCCGGTGTAGAGAAACTCAGTAATTAGGCAAGTTGTGGATGAAAGAGAGAGAGAGAGCTGTCTGTGTGAGTGTTACAGTGAGGTTGGCAGCACTGTGTGAAGCTGGGCCAAGCCGGGCTGAGCCGAGCCGAGCTGAGCCGACGGGGGGGGGCGTGGGGGTTCTAGAGAGGATGAGGTTGATACAGCCAGACGGACAGAGCTAAATGCTGCCAACACAGGTCAAATTATGTTAAATACCATAGAACTTTCCATCAGCAACCTTCTGAGTTTTCCCCCATAATGAATACATGATTGAACGATGAAACTGTCCACTGGCAGCAATCAATATACGTATCCCCTGCTTCATGGAAAAATAAGGCTTATATTGTGCGGACGAATGATAATCCTTCATGGAAAATGGGAAACTGTCCACATCCTCCCATAGTTCTGTCTCTATGGTCACTGAGGTTGAGCCAGGAAAGAAGCTGCTGACTGTCTGTCTACCAGACCAGAGCTGCTAGTAATAGCTGTCCAGTCTGATGTATGTGATGGTTAGTTGAGTTGTTGTGTGCAGAATGGACTATATGGAATGCCATAGAAGTACAATCTATAGACCTATTATGCTACAGTAGATAAAGTGATGTGGTGAGGGCCACAAATCCTATCCCCACAATGTTCTCTAACTGCAATATTGTCATAAAAGAGTTCAACATCATTTTATTGATTACTGGTATAATAGACATATTACAGTATTGATCTGAGCTGTACCATGCCGTGGGTTCCTAAGTCTGATGTCAATATCAGCGGGACAGGCAATACTAATCTCCCTCTGAAAGGCTGTGCGCATCAGTAGTTTGATATGGTATGACTGCCCGGGTCAGGGGCCAATCAGGGGTCGTGAGGGGGTCAACCTTATAGTCCAATAAAAACAGCATGACCCACAGACCTGCCCGACCCATCTCCTGGAAACAAGCCCCGCCCCCCACAGCCTGCGGATTCCAATCTCCACCCCATTAGAGCCTGCTGTGTTCCATTCTCTCTCCATCAGGTTCATTCATGTCTTCCTCCCATTGTGTTGACGGGAATTCATTTCAACAATAGGAACAGGTTAATCATCCATTAACCATTGTTGACAGGCAATCAAATATTTTTTTCTTCTAAATGACAGATTGTATGATTTCCACTTTAAATGGTCTTGAATGTCTGCTAGTCATTATACAAAATTCCACGAGAAAAAAGTCAAGTGATTTTTCCACCCCATATCATTTGAAGCAATAGAATTGCATTAATTACAATTTGCGTTGTTTACCGTCAAAGCCTTGGCCCAACATGTTCAGTGTATGTTCAATTTGTTCCCGCTGATTCATTTATTGGATTGTTAGTTTTCGGAAGACAAAATGTTTAACAATGGAACAATATTTGACGACGTCGATGCAAAGACGTCAAAGATTCTAGGATTTACAATATGGCTGGACAAAGCTAGTTTCTGCCTTTTCTCTTCAGAAAACACAGTATATTTTTCAGTATTGGAATGTATCTATGAGCAGCCTTATAGTTTCTAGGTTTAAACTAACATATAAAGATAAAGGATTTCCAAGACAACTGAGATAATATAAATTGCATAACAATCTATCATTAAACCATATTTAAAAGCCCAATACATAAAAGCAGCAATTAGCAAAAAAGAGTTATGCCACTGAGTCATATCCCACTGAGTCATATCCCACTGAGTCATATCCCACTGAGTCTTATTCCACTGAGTCATATTTCACTGAGTCATATCCCACTGAGTCATATCCCACTGAGTCATATCCCACTGAGTCATATTTCACTGAGTCATATCCCACTGAGTCATATTTCACTGAGTCATATTTCACTGAGTCATATCCCACTGAGTCATATTTCACTGAGTCATATCCCACTAAGTCATATTTCACTGAGTCATATCCCACTGAGTCATATTTCACTGAGTCATATCCCACTGAGTCATATTTCACTGAGTCATATCCCACTGAGTCATATTTCACTGAGTCATATCCCACTGAGTCATATTTCACTGAGTCATATCCCACTGAGTCATATTTCACTGAGTCATATCCCACTGAGTCATATTTCACTGAGTCATATCCCACTAAGTCATATTTCACTGAGTCATATCCCACTGAGTCGTATCACACTGAATCGTATCACAAATATTGAAATATTCACATGTCTTTAAAGAGACAACACATTAAAGGGTACAACTATAATATAATTACGTCCCAAAAATCATAAATTAATCCAAAGAAAGATGCAGTCTATGATGAAAATAAAATAACCTATTACATCTGAATGTGTGTGTGCATGTTACTGTGTGTACACACGTGTGTATTAAGAAAATAACTGATGACTCAATGGCCTGTGAACTTAAAATGACCTAGATGAAGCCAAGCCCAATAGCCCCAGTTACAGAGGAGAGAACATTAAATAAAGGGTAATGTTAGGAGAATGTCTTTAAAATCAATTCAAATATGTCATTATATTACAATAACATATGGGAATATATCAAATAATATCCAGTGAACTACAAAGGACTGGAAAAGAATGAAGAGTCACCCTAACCGTAACCCATTTCTGGATTACATTCTTAAATAGGGAAGTCACAGAGTAACAGGACCCACGGAACAATCCATAAATACAGTATCATTCAATAAAACACTCTTTCCAGTATTCCATGCTGCTCTGTTCAATCTATTAGAAGGGTCAACTAGTTTGTTAATTCTACAGTAACACAGCTATTACAACTGAGAGCAAACAGACAATGTGGGCTAATGCATGGCACAGCTATATAATGGCTATAAAATAATACTGTAAATTGCAGTTATTGTAAGGAAATATTGAACTAAGAAACAGATCTGAAACCAGATGGATTCCACTATATTACTGGCTTGGGGGAGTAGGAGAGACAGGAGGAGTAGGAGAGACAGGAGGAGTAGGAGAGACAGGAGGAGTAGGAGAGACAGGAGGAGTAGGGGAGACAGGAGGAGTAGGGGAGAGAGGAGGAGTGGTAGAGACAGGAGGAGTAGGAGTGACAGGAGGAGTAGGGGAGACAGGAGGAGTAGGGGAGACAGGAGGAGTAGGGGAGACAGGAGGACTAGGAGAGACAGGAGGAGTAGGAGAGACAGGAGGAGTAGGGGAGACAGTGGGAGTAGGAGAGACAGGAGGAGTAGGAGAGACAGGATGAGTAGGAGAGACAGGAGGAGTAGGAGAGACAGGAGGAGTAGAAGAGACAGGAGGAGTAGGAGAGACAGGAGGAGTAGGGGAGACAGGAGGAGTAGGGGAGACAGGAGGAGTGGGAGAGACAAGAGGAGTAGGATAGACAGGAAGAGTAGGGGAGACAAGAGGAGTAGGAGAGACAGGAGGAGTAGGAGAGACAGGAGGAGTAGGAGAGACAAGAGGAGTAGGAGAGACAGGAGGAGTAGGAGAGACAGGAGGAGTAGGAGAGACAAGAGGAGTAGGAGAGACAGGAGGAGTAGGGGAGACAGGAGGAGTAGGAGAGACTGGAGAGGCTGGACCTGACTGGGTCTGACAGGCTTAGGGATTGGCCCACTACCTCTATTCCAATGTCTCTTTTAATGTCACAAATATACTGTACAGGAGGAGTAGGGGAGACAGGAGGAGTAGGGGAGACAGGAGGAGTGGGAGAGACAGGAGGAGTAGGATAGACAGGAGGAGTAGGGGAGACAGTGGTGGTAGGAGAGACAGGAGGAGTAGGAGAGACAGGAGGAGTAGGAGAGACAAGAGGAGTAGGGGAGACATCTCCTCTCTCCAGCCCCTACTCTCATGCCTGGCCTCCAGCCATGCTGTGATAGAATATAATCACTTTATTATTCCTGTGAGGGAATCTATTTTTTGGTGTGGTTAAAAAAGAGACAAACAAACATACACAGAGTAGACCTAGGCTATTCAGTCAACCAAGCTACTAAACATACTTATTAGTGCTGCTAGTTCAAATCCTGAGCCGACAAGGTGAAAAATCTGTTGACGTGCAGTTGAGGCACTTACAGCTAATTGCTCCAGGGTCGCCATGATAATGGCAGACCCTGGCTGTGACCGACTCTCTGAGGGTGTCTCAGGGAGAGCGGGATATGTAACAAAACGAATTTCCAATTCACACGTGTATTAATACACACTTGTACATGTGTGAAATAAGACAAATAGAATCACCCACCACTTAGGTTTCACAAAACATAACAAAGGACAGTACGTCATACCCATGAATAGCATAGAGCAGGACACCGCCAGTAGATCAGCGATTATCAGTCTCCTATATGGAGTTCTGAGCGGTCTTGTAGTTGTAACCACGTCTCTCATCAGACTGGCCGGAGAACAGTTGATCAAGGACATATGACCAGCAGCAGAGAAGTGCAGTGGCATTCCTGTTGATGTGAGCATTGCCTCACTCTGTCCTCTACCCTGCCCCGATTATGGTCTAGAAATTGACGACAGCAGCCCCTCTCTCCGTCCCATTTGGCAGGTAAATGCATCTCCCATAGATACAAGGGCAAAATATAATAGTATCCTGAGATGCAGATGAAAAACGCTAGATAACTCCCCTAAGTCCTCTAGTTGGCCACCTGTTGTTGATCAAGTAACTGAGTCTACCTTTCCAACGCAATTCAAACATTTTGAACCGTGAAAAATGACAAACAATCCAAATGAAATAAACAGAGAACAGAAGATGGAGATGGAACCGACACCACCCATCACAGTGTCAGAAAAACAAAGAGATGTGATAGTTTGTGATGTGTTAGTAGAGTAATAGACAGCAGCATATTGCAGGCCAGAGTCATCATTCCAGTCAGCCCTGTGCTGCCTTGTCACCTTCACAGCACTACATAAGAACATTTAAACCCTTAAGACTCCGCAGGAAACACCCGCACACCCGCACACACACACACCCGCACACACAAACACCCGCACACACACACACACACACACACACACACCCGCACACACACACCCGCACACACACACCCGCACACACCCACACACACACACACACCCGCACACACACCCACACATGCACACACGCACACACGCACACACGCACACCCGCACACGCACACCCACACACCCGCACACATGCACACACACACACACACACACGCACACACGCACACACGCACACCCGGGTTCTGCCCTCATGCGTGATCTTGTCTGATGAGCGGTTTGAGCTGTGTAGCATCAGCACCCTGTAATCACTCAACTGCTGAGATTATTTCTATTGAAAATTGCAATTTTTTTCCCATGACCTTCTGAGTTTTATTTCTCTCTTCTAGTTCCATGATGGTTGTAAGTAGCTATAATCGGTTAGGACATCTACTGTGTGCATGACACAAGTAATTTCTCCAACAATTGTTTACAGACAGATTATTTCACTAAGAATTCACTGTCACAATTCCAGTGGGTTAGAAGTTAACATACACTAAATTGACAGTGCCTTGAAACAGTTTGTAAAATTCCATGGCTTTAGAAGCTTCTGATAGGCAAATTGACATAATTTGAGTCAATTGGAGGTGTACCTGTGGATGTATTTCAAGGCCTACCTTCAAACTCAGTGCCTCTTTGCTTGACATCATGGGAAAATCAAGAGAAATCAGCCAAGACATCAAAGGGGTCATCCTTTCCAAACGCCTGAAGGTACCATGTTCATCTGTACAAACAATAGTACGAAAGTATAAACACCATGGGACCAACGAGCCGTCATACCGCTCAGGAAGGAGATGCATTCTGTCTCCTAGAGATGAACGTACTTTAGTGTGAAAAGTGCAAATCAATCCCAGAACAACAGCAAGGGACCTTGTGAAGATGCTGGAGGAAACAGGTACAAAAGTATCTATATCCACAGTAAAAGCCACTGCTACAAAACCGAAATAAAAAAAAGCCAGACTATGGTTTGCAACTGCACAAGGGGACAAAGATTTGGACATTTTGGAGAAATGTCCTCTGGTCTGATGAAACGTTATGTTTCATGTTTTGGGGGTGCTTTGCACTTCACAAAATAGATGGCTTCATGAGGGAGGAAAATTATGTGGATATATTGAAGCAACATCTCAAGACATCAGTCAGGAAGTTAAAGCTTGGTCACAAATGGGTCTTCCAAATGGACAATGACCACAAGCATACTTCTAAAGCTGTGGCAAAATGGCTTAAGGACAACAAAGTCAAGGTGTTGGAGTGGCCATCAGAAAGCCCTGACCTCAATCCTATATTCAATATGTGGGCAGAACTGAAAAAGTGTGTGCGAACAAGGAGGCCTACAATCCTGACTCAGTTACACCAGCTCTGTCAAGAGGAATGGGCCAAAATTCACCCAACTAACTGTGGGAAGCTTGTGGCTATTCAAAACGTTTGACCCAAGTTAAACAATTTAAAGGCAATGCTGCCAAATACAAATTGAGTGTATGTAAACGTCTGACCCACTGGGAATTTTATTATTCTGACATTTCACATTCATAAAATGAAGTGGTGATCCTAACTGACCTAAAACAGGGGATTTTTATTCTGATTAAATGTCAGGAATTGTGAAAAACTGAGTTTAAATGTATTTGGCTAAGGTGTATGTAAACGTCCTACTTCAGCTGTATCTTAACCCTATTAGGAAAATGATAGTCAATAAACAGTATAGATTTGCATAGGGGGTTTTCATTAAAAAAAACTACTCAACCTATTGGATTATGAAATTGTCTTACTCACGCTTGTTGTTGAGAATAAGCTTCAGACAAACAGCGTGAGTGCATCGATTGTAAACGTCATTGATGGTGTTGTGTGTAAATCTGAGTAATTGGACCTGCTCTCCAACTGAGCCCCAGAGATGGAGAATCTCCCCCTACCATTACATTACACACCCCTCAACACTGCTTCACTCAATCCAGCTTTGGTTTGTGTGCGTGTGTATGCGTGTGTGTGTGTGTGCGTGTGCGTGTGCGTGTGCGTGTGTGTGTGTGTGTGTGTGTCATAATTAGTCCAGAAGGGCTGTCTGTTAGTATGTGTGGTGCTAGCACTGGAAGCTGTGTTTGCTGGCTGGGGAGAGAATGTTGACCTGTATTCTAACCCACACCCTAGGCTCCTTCTTCATTCCCTCTCCTCTTCTCTAAGCTCCTCTGACCCCATCTACTCCTCTCTACCCCTCTGTAACCCTCTCTATATTGTCAATGTTGTTGATGCTTTTAAACACTCTCCCAATCAGACTATCTGGTGTGAAATGCCTCTGTCCTGGTGTTCCTGAGAAACCAGTGAGTGGGCGCGAGGAGTAAGAGAGGAGAGAGGGAATTTGGAGAGGAGACTGTAGGTTGACCTAAATTCACATGTTAGTAGAGAATGTAAATGACAGCAGATGAAGGGGAGACGAGAGTCTGAGGGAAGAATACAGAAGAGAGAGGGTTGATGAGACAGTTTGATTAACTCATCTGGTCTTTCTTACAGCATATGGAAATGACACCAACAGATCTATTCAAAAGGATTTCCAAAAACTATGACATTTTCTAAAAATAAACTCAACAAATGTATCTCATTTGTATTTGATTATAGGACGAGGCCAAAAATAAAGCATAGAGAATGCTCTCACACGCAGAGGAGAGGAATCACAACACTGCAGGAGGCTTTCATGAAAACAGTCAAACCAAAGTAGTAGTCCAACAACAAAAATGTGTGAAATTAGTATAAAATAGGTCATTTGGTACAATCTGAGTGCTGAGTGTTTACAATTCAGTTTGAGATGACTAATTGTTTCATCTAAAAACCAGCCATGAAGAAGATGCTGCATTTAAAAAACTTGTTTTATCTTTAATTGAACCTTTATTTTGACAGCAAGTCAATGCATTGAGGGATTTTCTATCATGTCTTGCTTCGGTCTGATCACGCAAGGTGCTGCTCTCCCACAGAACGGGAGCTCTGTAATGGCAACCCACAGGTGTAAAACTGCCATATGTTTCTACATGTTTACAAGAAGTACCTTTTGGCAGCAGGTAGCCTAGCAGTGAAAGCATTGGGCCAGTAACCAAGAGGTTGCTGGTTTGAATGACTGAGCCAACAAGGTTAAAAAATCTGTTGATGTGCCCTTGAGCAAAGCACTTAAGCCTAATTTTCTCCAGGGTCACCGTACTGCTATGGCTGAACCCTGTAAAACAACACATTTCACTGCACCTTACCGATGTATGTGACAATTAAACACATATATTTCTGTCTAAATGTGTGATGAACCTGTTGCACTGTATTTAATCTAAAAACACATTCATAATTTTGATGCTTGTATTTGGCGTTCACCCCAGAAAATACAACTAATTACCTCCAAAGATCTACATATTGAAAGGAAAAAGTAAATGTTTGTGGTAAAATTAATAAACAAATATAATGTGATATATTCATTTGGTAAATACAGACATTTGACTAAATATCAAGCTGTTGAATAAAACAGCAGTGAAGCAGTATTCATGAATAGACTACAAAATAAGAACAAATACAAATACATTATTCAAAACTTGAATAAATCAAGATTAAAATAATAAAGTAATAATAATAATAATAAACTAATATTCTATGATAAAGTTGAGAGAAAACGAAAGTTATAGTTTTATAACTGGTATTTTATTGACTGTACTCCTCTCCAACAATATTCTACATGATGGATGAATATAAAATGAATAACAACTTTCTAGATTTTCACTATCAAGTCTGACTGGTTTGTTGGATGTTTTCTCCACAACTAGAAGGGAGCCCATCTTTACTTGAACCTGACTATCATGTCTGATCTCAGTTTGTCACCTGGCTTAAATACCATAGAGGAGAAGACAAGACACACTTCACCCTGCAAACAGACTGCTACACACCGCGTGTGTGTG